>NC_047036.1:19481380-19782350 GCF_011762595.2 Tursiops truncatus
TATTTTTGAAGTCAATGATAGTGAAGATATTTATGTCAAAATTTATGAACTAAAACTACAGATGTTAATGTATAGCGATAAATGCTTGCACTAGGAAAAAAGGCCAAAATTAAATGACTTGGCTTTCACAAAATGACAAGCTGATTCTGAAACTCCTTTGGTATTTTAAGCAGTAAAAAATAGACAAAGCAGTCTTAAAGAAAAACAAATGCACAAGGACTAAAATACCAAACATCAAACTGAGTAATGGAACAGAAATAAAGTTCATAAATAGACCAATATATGCATGGTTACCCAACTTATAACAAAAACAACATTCTATTACAGTGGGGAAAGGAAGGTCTTTTAATATATGGTATTGGGTAGATTAGATATAGATATGGAAAAACAAGTTGTTGTCCTACCCTCCACCCCCAACCCCCAGCAATCCTATTCCTGGGCATACACACACTGTGCAGAAAAAAAAGTATATATATATATTTTTTTTTCACACAGGTACACACACACACACACACACACACAGTACTAAATTATCCACAGCAACTTTATTCTCAATAAATAAATAACACTACTTAAATGCTTATTTACAGTGCATAGATGAGTCAAGCTTTATTTTCTGAATGTGACACAAACCTTAACGAAAATAATCTACAACCACCTGAAACAATGTCGATGAATCACATAATAACAATATTGAGAAAAAAAAAACAAAAAAACAAAACAGATGTGAAAGACTACTGACCATGTGATTTTATTTATACAAAGTACCAAGGCAGGCAAAATCAATCTGGGCTGTTAGAAGGCAGGGAGGGGGTTACCTTTGTAAGGTAGTGTGTGGAAAGAGGCAAGAGGCAAGTTTTTGTTGTGTGTTATGTCTGTTCCTTGATTTTGATGCCAGTGTTGGGGATGTGTTCAGTGTGTTAAAATTCATCAGAACTGTACATTAAGGATATGTACTCTTTTCTGTATGCGTACTATATTTCCATAAAAGGTTAAAAGTTAAAAAGTTTGATCAATTGTGCTACAAAGTGGTTTTTTCCATACTTTCAGAAACCCAAGGCTAACTAATTGCTACTCTATACATGAAGCCCAATTAAAAAATAATAAATATTGGGACTTCCCTGGTGGTGCAGTGGTTAAGAATCTGCCTGCCAATGCAGGGGACACGGGTTCAAGCCCTGGTCTGGGAAGATCCCACACGCCTCGGAGCAACTAAACCCGTGCACCACAACTACTGAGCCTGTGCTCTAGAGCCCGGGAGCCACAACTACTGAAGCCCACGCACCTAGAGCCCGTGCTCCACAACAAGAGAAGCTACCGCAATGAGAAGCCCGCGCACCACAACAAAGAGTAGCCCCCGCTTGACGCAACTAGAGAAAAGCCCGCGTGCAGCACGAAGACCCAAAGCTGCCCAAAATAAATAAATTTTTAAAAATAATAAAAAATAAATAAATATTATTTTTACCAGTTGTTCTTATCCAGGGGAGATTTAACCTCCAAAGGGACATTTGGAAATGTCTAGTCATTTTTTTCCTTCTCTCTACCACAAGGGGATGGGGGCGGGGGATACTGGTATCTGGCAGGTAGAGGCCAGCAATGTGGCTAAAAATCCTACAACGCACACAGCAGCCCCTACAAAAAAAAAAAAAAAAAATTACTTGACTCAAAATGCCAATGACACCAAGGTTGAGAAACCCTGACTTAAAAAATATGCTTTTTACTAAATGCATGTTTAGTGAAACAATGAAGCTTTCTTTAGCTCTACTCTGTTGCTGAGGATAATTCCCAGGATGCTATCTTTTGAGACTCCGTGGATGTCACATGCTTTTTGCCATATGTTTCTTGACAAAATCTTGCTTCCCCTTTGCTTTTGATTCCCTGAGTATTAATTAATCTTCACCACTGCAAGTTAACCGTAGATACACATTAACAATACATTTATTTTTCTCCTTTCTCTGACCTGACTGTATCTGCAGAAGCTTATCATTTCCTGGAGCCCAAATGAAAGTCAGATTAAGGAACAAAACAAGCCAAATTTTGTTCAAAACTAAGGAAACAGGCAGGCAGGCTTTTTTTTGTAGCTACTAACTACCTAAAGGTTAAAAATTTCCTCAGACACTTTTTAATTTTACTATTCTATTTCCAAACCTGTAAGGAATAAAAAAAGTCTGAGGTGAGGTTTTCCTGGTTCTAGGAAAATTTTTCTCTCTGAAGTTCCCAAGAAGTATGTTGCACTAGAAATTCAAGTTATCTGAGAAGGTTAAAACAAAACAGGGAAGAAGTCTCCATCTCAGTCAAAAATAGGCTCCTTCTCTCTTCTTTGCATTGAGTCCTTTTTTAAAATTCCAGGGAATTCCCTGGAGGTCCAGTGGTTAGGACCCCATGCTCTCACTGCCAAGGGCCCAGGTTCAATACCCGGTTGGGGAACTAAGATCCCACACGCAGCGCGGTATTGCCAAAAAAAACCCAATTCCAACCCTCGTCACAGTTCCTCTGATTCGTAAGACTATACAATAGATTACAAATCATGGTGAACTTTTGGTGCTATTTGACACCAATAAAGCCAAGAAACCATGGGTTCTCACAAATCACTTTCCTTCACTGCTTCATGAATTCCTAGAGATGATTCTATGACATAAGGAACAACCCAATATGAATCAAAGTATACATTTATTATTTGTTATGGAAGTCTTCCAAACCTCACTTGTAAATTTTCTTGTAAAAATGAGTTATTAATCTGCAGTTTGGTTTGGAGAATAAGCAGAAAGTTTATGAAAGAGACTACATCAGCAAAGAGATTATGGAGAAAGAGAGAGCAAATGTCAATTCTCTCAAAAGGGCCATCACTTATGTTGCCCAGGCCTCTGCCCTGAACACAGTCAGTGGCAAGAGTGATATACATATATATAAGATTACAAGACTCAGCTATCTAACAAACTCTAGAAATTACCTGATATTTCTTTATCTCTCACTTAGCATCTCTAGACAAGTTTATTATCTCATTCACTTATTTCAAACAGGCAATTTATCTTCCTTCCTAATTAAAGAGCAAGTTAATTTTGTTAACTGAACTAATTACCGTCATACTTCTTAAACGGACCAATTTATTCCAGACCACCTTGTGATTTTCTGGACCCCACGGTTCATTTGTTCATCTTCATCTGGTCAGTAACCAACCTTCAGCTGCTGCTTGGGATTCAAGCGTATGGGAAGAGGAACTCTTGTCAAAGAAGGACTAATGGTAAACTCATTCCTCTAAGTGGACTTAGGTATGGTACTCAGCCCACTAGGGAAGCAGAGAGGAATCTTGTGTTCAATTGAAGCTGAAGATCGTTTGCTGTCACACAAATATCCACAGTTCAATGTCTTTTATTTTTCTTTAAGCAAGATTCACCAGCCCAGATGTAGCTGTGAAATCAACATGTATTTGTATCAATACATTTGAGAAGTTACTGTATACAAGAGATAATGCGGTAACTTCCCTCACAAGCTTGCTTATTATATAATTCCTCCATTGGGAAAATCAAGTACTTGCTTTGTATTCTAGCAGGAGAGCCAGTGTACTGATAACTGAATTCTGTTCCTTCCTATACGACGTACCACACAAATGTCTTTACTAATAAATATAAGTTGGTTTCATTCAGCATCACTCTCTAGCCAATGAAAGCACTCTTAGTTTTAAAAAGGGTCTATGAAAGATTCTGTGCCATTATATAAACTCCTGATTTTTTTAAATTAAATTGCATATTTTGCTACACACTTTTTCACGTATTATCTTCCTTGTACTATCTTCCATGTGAAGAAATAAGTACATTTTTAAAATGTTTAAGCTAGACCAGAAGCTTAAATAACTTCATCATTTGGAATTAGGCTGGTCCAGGAGAAGCAGATATCAAAGTAACAGGATTTTTTTTATATACCTGAAAATTGTTTTTTTTTGTGTGTGTAGAGAAACAGAGGTAAGATCTCTAGGGCTGTTAGGGCAGTTCTGCTCCATCGTCCTGAAGGACTGAAATGTCCCCAGGTTTCTGCTTCTTCTACGTGGTCTTTGTCATATAATTCAGGATGAGGCTGCAGCTGTATATGCATTCCAAGTCTCATAATGAAAAAGAAGTGTGAGGCACATATGATTGGTTGTCTCTTAAGAAATATTCCTGGAAGCTGCCATATGACGCTTCATTTTATATCTAGTGGATAGAACTGGGACACTTAGGAATGCTTAGCTTCAAGGGAGGTTGGAAAATGTACTGTTTATTCTGGGTAACTATGACCACCTAAAACTCCAGGTTTGGATAAATTTAGGAAGTAAGGATATATAGAATACTGAGGGATAACTATCACTCCATTACAAGAATCAAGGTTGAATGAATAGTTATTAATACTACTTTCTATAGGACTAAAAGTATAAATAATAGTAATATTAATTTTAAAATATCTTGAGTGAAACTATATTTCAGAAACTGAAGGTGCAGAAATTGTGTGAGGCTTACCAGGCTTACGTTGCTTTGGAACTTGGAAATTCTCTTCTGCTGGGAACTACACAGGATAAACCACATTAAAGAAGGTGATTTATATTTACATTAAAACCCTACAAAGGGGCTTCCCTGTTGGCGCAGTGGTTGAGAGTCCGCCAGCTGATGCAGGGGACACGGGTTCGTGCCCGGTCCGGGAAGATTCCACATGCCGCGGGGCGGCTGGGCCCGTGAGGCATGGCCGCTGAGCCTGCGCGTCCGGAGCCTGTGCTCCGCAACCGGAGAGGCCACGACAGGAAGAGGCCCGTGTACCGCAAAAAAAAAAAAAAAAAAAAAAAAAAAGACTACTTCTACTGAATTAAACAATTATCTCTTTATATCACTTGTTTTACTTTTTTCAGCTGAATTCCAAAATGAATATTAATTATAAGCAGTTTATCTTTGCTTATCCAGTGACCTATTTAAAATTACATTTATTGTCATCATAGTTATAGTTTCATTAACAGGAAAAAGAATTCTTATCCATCTATCTGTGTTAAGGGGTAGAATATCTCTGATGTAAATGCGAGGATCATGTCTTGGTAGAGGGGGCAAAGTCAGTTTGGGAAGCTTGTCTAAAATTATAAATGATGCCTCTATAAAGCATTTTGAGGATGCATTCAGCACACTGACATGGAGACTACTGCTGTCAGTAAAAGTGTTCAAACTCATGAACGACTCCCTGTTTTTTAATGTTTCTGTTTTAATTGTGAACAGTAATAGCCCCCAGTAGGTATAATGCTTTTCTGGGCATACTACAGACATGAAGTGGGTTTTCTTGTTGTTTTTAACATTTATTTATTTTATTTTTAAAATTTATTTATTTTGGGCTGTGTTAGGTCTTCGTAGCTGAGCGTGGGCTTTCTTTAGTTGCGCCGAGCGGGGGCTACTCTTCGTTGCGGTGCGTCGGCTTCTCATTGTGGTGGCTTCTCTTGTTGCAGAGCACGGGCTCTAGGCGCGCGGGCATCAGCAGTTGTGGCGCACGGGCTTAGCTGCTCCGTGGCATGTGGGATCTTCCCAGACCAGGGCTCGAACCTGTATCCCCTGCATTGGCAGGCGGATTCTTAACCACTGCACCACCAGGGAAGCCCATGAAGTGGTTTTGATTCACATAGGTTGTCCTTATGGTCAATAATGTTGGCAAAATTAGAGTTCAAAGTTTTGAAATAGGATAGCTAAAAGACAAATCAAATAATGGCAGAGGAGAATGTTGAAGACAAACTGATGTCCAAGGGATTGTTTGCTTTTGGTGTGCCTCTTTGTGTCTGAGTTTCAGAGGTAGTGGTGTTTGCGTGGGTACCTGCTTGGAGTTTGTATCTAAAGAGAGAAACATGTCTATAGGCTTTAAGTGGAAGATTTTAAGAATTTAGAAGAATTCCAAGTGTCTGCTTTTCTTAGAATGCCTCTGTTGACATGAAAGAAATATACTGCTAGGTATTTTTTCAGCAGAGATGGGTTTATCTGGGATCAGCAGAGAATTGTAATTCAGGGACTGCAACTGTAGTGAGCCATGTGTCAGTTCCCACATGGCAAGGGAAAGAAAACATTTTTTTATAGAGAGGAAAAGGAAGTTGGGAGGACCATAATAAATAGAGTCCATGGTTTTTCACTGGCTGAGCCGTTGCCAGGAAAGAAGAGTATTTCTTCTTTCTCTTGGGTTCTGCTATCCTCACAGGGCATGAGCACTCCCCCTTCTGGTCTCCCACTTCTATTTAATTGAGGTTTCTGTTTCTTATTCTCTTCCATCTCTTTATAACAGCTGCAGCACTGGGTTAAAGGTCTAGGAGCTAGGCTCCTAAACATTTGCTGATTTGCTTATTTTTATTGTTTCATAAGAGATTTTTCAAGGAAAAATATTATAGGTTTATTTTTCTCAATACTAAATCGAAATAGAAGGCACAGTTAAAAAAACAATTATGTGGGCTTCCCTGGTGGCGCAGTGGTTGAGAGTCCGCCTGCCGATGCAGGGATCACGGGTTCGTGCCTCGGTCCGGGAGGCTCCCACATGCCACGGCGCGGCTGGGCCCGTGAGCCATGGCCGCTGAGCCTGTGCGTCTGGAGCCTGTGCTCCGCAACGGGAGAGGCCACAACAGTGAGAGGCCCGCGTACGGAAAAAAAAAAAAAAAAAAAAAAAGTTTGGACATCTTTCTAAATGTCATTTCCTTACCTGAAAAGTGTGGAAAACTATCATCTAGCTAAAAGTTCCAGAGTCAAAGTGTTTATCCTAGTTCAACTGAATGTAAATGTAAGATATATCTAATTATTCTTACTTTATTAGAAGGTGATTTATCTTTCTGTATTTGAATCTTCGTTGATATCTTTCACATTGTAGGGGAGGAAGAATAAATTTCCTTCTAATCCTTAAGGTTCTTGGCTGAGACGTGCCTTGTAATAAGAGACAGCTTAACAGGAGAAAAACAAACAGAAGTTTAATAACATGTATACCTCCTGTAAAAATGGGAGAGACCCATGAAAACTTAGTAACTCTTGGATTTGTCCCAATAAGATGGTGCGGAGTGAGGCAGCCAGTTGTGGGGAGCTATTGGGAAAAACACAATAAATAAAGGTAAGGTTGTTATACAGATTTAGGTCTTTCCCTTCTCCCAGAGTTTCTAGAGATTTAGTCAGCCTTCTCTTTCTGGCACAGAGAAGGAGACACCCATACAAATGGAGATTTTTCTTACAAAATGTAAATGTCTCTTTCAAAAGGTAACTTATTCTTGGCTTTCAGAGCTTTCCCTAAGGCTACTCTTCCTTAAAAATAATCAGCCTAAGATAATCTTTATGCCAAAGAGACATATTAAGAACCTTAAAAGGGGCAAACATTTTTCTGATTTTGAAAAAAATGAAGGCTATCAAATCTTTTCCAACTAGAAGTATCAAGTCACCCTTTAATCAACCAGAATATTATACAATATACTTACTATAAATACATATATATTATAAATAAAATATAGGCAATAAGACTTATAAAATAACCTTTTTTTCTTTTTTTCTCAGGGCAGGGGCACATTTCCTTTTTGGTTTCTCTGAAATGTATCTTAGTTGGAAACATTTATAAAGCACAAGTTGAAAGACTATCCACATAAATCCTGATACTACCAAGCAATTTGTCTCAATATAAACTTGTTTCTTCAGTAAGAATTGGATGTTTTTGGAATAAGTGTACAACTATATGGAGATATAATAAATGCAGTGGTTTTCTTACTAATTCTTATTTGGCATGGGATAGCATGTTTCTAAAATATTTTAAATGAATGGCATAATATAAATACAGCTGTTCTGGAATTTTTGTGTTTATAAATCTAATCCTTTGACAACTGATGAATGGACCTAGTTATAATTATTTGAGAGTAAATGTCATTTCCATCTACTATTTACTTCACATGCACCAAGAAGTGACATTCCTTTTATATAGTAGGTAGCCAATAAATTCTAAGTGTCTGAATTATACATGTCGGGCAATAATTAGTATTGATGCTACAAAGAACAAAGAACTTTATTTGGAGCCTTAAGAATTACAATTAGGAATCACAGGAACTGCAATTCAGGAGACACAGATCCCCATAAAACCAAGTGTTCTGTGTGGTTAAAAGTTCAGATTCCATCCGGCCTGAGAGGTACATAAGTCCCACTTCCTCAATTGCCTCCGGCTCCATTTTAGAAAGCTCTCTTAGCAATACTGACTATATCTATCTATCTATCTATATATCTATATCTATATATATATTTCTTTTTTTTTTTTTTGCGGTACATGGGCCTTTCACTGTTGTGGCCTCTGCTGTTGCGGAGCACAGGCTCAGCGGCCATGGCTCACATGCCCAGCCACTCCGTGGCATGTGGGATCCTCCCGGACCGGGGCACGAACCCGTGCTCCCCTGCATCGGCAGGTGGACTCTCAACCACTGCGCCACCAGGGAAGCCCCTGACTACATTTTGATTTTCTTTTCACATACCAAAATCTTCTTAAAGTTTGTAGTTTATTGACAAACTTAGAAAGTAATAAAATAATTAAAATTTAATGTCTCATATAATTGGAATCATACAGTATTTATCTTTTTGTGACTGACTTATTTTCACTTAGCATAATGTCCTCAAGGACCGATGTAGTGGCTGGACCAGCCTTTGTTGTTCTTATTATGATTGCAAGACACCCTCAGCAGTAACCATCAGGAAAGTGAAAAAATAAAAATGTTTATTACTCACAGTTCCTGGAGGCTACACAGCATGCCTGGGGCCACACAGCAAGAGGGAGTGTGCAAGCCTGGGATTCTGCTTTTATTGGGGTGAAGGGGGGGGGCCTAAGTTTCCACAGGTTCACTCTCTACTGGTGAATTTAAAACATAAGAGTGGGAATTAATGCACAGGAAGAAAAGAAAAAAAAAAAAAAAGGAAAAGAAAAAGTGGCCAAACTGTCAATAATGTAAATCATCCAATGATCTTTAAACAAAGGAACTCTGGTGGGGATGGAGAGATGGGGAGGGCAGGGTGGCCTGAACCATCTTCTAGTCCTGTGTCTGGCAAGGTGTTTATTCAGATAGCCATCTTTGAAGTGGATGCCTCAGCAATCAAAGCTTAAGTCAGGAACTTGCATTACAAAAGAGAAAAACCAGTTATCAGGGTTTACACCACAAACATGTGACAGAATTTCCTTGTTTTTTTTAAAACAGAATAATATTTCATTGTATGTATAGGCCGCATTTCTTTTATCCATTGTAAGGGAGCAAAATGCATCTTTTTGGCATGCAGAGCTGAAAACAGTCAAGGCCCAGAAGACTCAGGAAGAAACTCTGACTTTCCACCTAACTGTCTGAAAGAATTTAGGTAAAAACCTTGTTCCAGGAATGGAGCTATCCCATAGATATCTAGAGTATAATATGAACTAGGTATGATAGACAGAAAGGAACCCAGGAAAGTCTGTTAAAATTCCTCTCTGTGTCCCATTCTCTCTGCACGGCCCAGCATAAATTTGCTTACGAAGCATTTGTTTTTCCATCTTCAGGTGAATTGCCTTCTACCCCTAAGAAGTCCCAAACTGTTACCCCCAACATTTTCTTTTGTCTTTAGCTGAAGATGCTGTTTAAGGTGAAGCTTTCAGCCATTTTGTTGAGTTACTCAGTTTTCCTGGGTCTCTCCCATATATACATATTATTAAACTTTTGTTTGATTTTCTTCTGCTTTTGTGTCTCATGTCACCTTAATTCGTAGACCAGCCGGAAGAACCTAGAAGGGAAGAGAAAAACTCCTTCCTCCCCAGCACCATTCATCTTCTAGGGACATTTGGGTTGCTTCCATCTCTTGGATATTGTGCATAATGCTGCGATATATCTAAAGTAATCAAAGCCATACAAATAAAAAGTAGAACTGTGGTTTCCAGGGGCTGGGGGAGGGAGGAGGGAAGTAGTTGTTCAATGTGTATAGAGTTTTGGTTTTGCAAGCTGAAAAAGTTCTAGAGCTCTGTTGCATAACGATGTGAATATAGTAGCTAAGACTAGTAAACTACACACTTAAAAACTGGGTAAGAGGATAAATTTTATGTTATGCTTTTTAACATAATTTTAAACAGCTAAGAAAAATGTCTCGTATAGAAATTTTAAAGATCAAAATTTGATTCTTAACCGTAGCTGAGATTAGGATTAATTCTACCACCTGTGACAACCTAATTTCAAACACACTGATCTCTTCTCCAGTTGTGTTGAATGAAAGAACAGCATGACAGTGAATCAATGTCGTGGAAGGAGAGGCTGGAGTAATGCTCTGCAGTTTGGATAGATGTTTCCTGTTTTAAGTGAAAGGCTCTAGTTTTTTCCTTTATCTTTGGAGTAATATACCATCATCTTCATAAAATCTAATCACTTTATTGGTGCATTGTGTAGTAACTCCAGTTGGAGACATATCAAGCCAAGAGAAATATAAACAAAAAAGACATCACAAGACTGCATATACCTTATATTAAAAAAGACTTCTAGTTTCATAATTTAAATTCAATCCCTTACCACTCTGAAACACTCTCTGGAGTAATAGTGGTCTCACTGGTTTTGAGTTTTTAATAACATATATTTTGAAGAACATCTTCTAAAACATCCTGATTTATCGTTAATCACGTTAGAACAGTTTATAATGGTTTTGTAGTGTTCACATTTGTTAAACTGGGAAATGAAAGTCAAAATGGAGTCAGTGTAAAAAAAAAAATGGAATCAGTGTTGCTAAGAGCGCCCTCTAAAATGGGCCTGGGAGGCCATTGAAGAAGTGGGACTCATGCACATCTCAGCCCAGACAGAATCTGAACTTTTGACCACTTATTATCTTAACATAGGCCTCCAGGACATCTGCACAATGTTCCAGAAACTCAAGATACTTTTTGTACCCTTACCCTAAATAATTCATGACAGTCTATCCCTTAAGGATAAATATTTCTCTTTTTGCATCAGAGTCAATCATCATTCTTACAAGAAAACTTTAACAACCCTGTGGCTTTTGCCTTTATAAGCCCCTGATCCTTTCTCTTACCCGAACACTTTCAGTTTTAATCGGAATCTGTGTCTCCCTAATTATAACTCCTAAGACCCCAAATAAAGCTTTTTGCTCTTTGCAGCTCGATGCTAATTGTTGTTTAACAAAACTAATGCCAAATGATATGGCATGGTCTAATATCTTCCTCAAAGACTAGAGTAAATAATCATCTGTTACTTATTCAGTTGTAGAAATAATCACATAAGAAACTGCATGTGCATATTGGGAAAATAACAGGAAAACAGAATAATATGATAGGTTATGGAAATACCATAAGTTGTTACTGAATATTCTCCATATTAAGCATTGGGATGAAGCATAGCACATTAGGCACTTAATAAAAGCTTTGCTAATAGTGGCATGACACTCATGTATTCACATTAATTTTCAAATATTTTTGACACATCACAAATTAATATTTAATTTGAACCCTGTTCAAATAAACATACCTTGATTAAAAGCAACTTTTATGAAATATAAGTATTTACATTTAAGGCTGGCAAGTGAGAAGACTTGGCTGAGATCATTTTATTCCTGATAACAGGAGATGGGAGAAGTAATAGGGGGCTCTTCTAGATTACAAAGACATAATGACATTTTTTATCAATATATCTCATTGAAACACAGAGAATATTTTATTAGGACAAGAATATTAAGGACAAAAGTTTAAAATTTCACTAAGAGATCAGTCAAGAGTAATCATTGTATGTTGCATTCCCATTACTATAATGAATACCATATGCAAATTAAAGCTTTCAAGACGCAAGAAAATAAATAATTCCTAATATAATTGTTAAATTTAAGATAATCTGCAGCAACAAATTATTTAAATTGTGGTACTGTAGTGACCAATGAAATACGTGAAAGTGATTTCAGATTCAAATAATGGATGGGTAAGAATGGGAGACTGCTTAGTTTTTATACAGAAGCATGCCAAGAAGAGTAAAACATTGAATTTTAAATAAAAAATTTAAAAATTACCCTCCAAACTTTATATTACAGAATTTACAGACTTATAAGGAGATTTTTCATAAAGATAACTGTAGAGCATTTGATTTTCAATATTTTAACCCAGTTAAATCCCCAAATTAGAAGCTACTGGAGAGTTATTTAGGGAATAGATTGTAGAAAGAACAACTGTAGAAAGTTGAAAATATTTTTCTTATTTTCCAGTCTTGTACTACTAACAATCTATTTTCCCCAAATAATTGGCTTTACCCTTTTTAATAAGAATTATATCGAACTATATTCAGATTTACTTAATAAAATAAATGATGAGATTTCTGCATTGTGTCACCTCCCTATAAATCATTCCATATAATCCAAGATTCAATAACTTTAGTGATTAATTGGAGAGACATAAACAAAATTCTGTTACCAACAAGATCAGAAAAAAAAAAAAAAAACAACTGTTAGAGTTGACACAAATAACTGCATAAGCTACTAAAACTGAAAATAGCACTACAAGATGAAAAAACAACCCAATAAGTTCCAACCACTTTCTGATTCTGAAAGCAATTGTTAATGTCTGTACAAGTCACTGGAAAGACATCAGTACTTGTAGACTATCATTAAAGGCACTGAAGTGATAAGAAACTAAATCACACTCTTCATCTCTGTCACTTGTAAAATTTAGGGCTGCTTCAATTTATAATATGTCATCCAGGGAAAAAGGTAAATCTAGTCTTTTAATTCATTTTCTTGGTGTCATTGTCATTACAAGTTTTCATATTTTATATGTTTAATATTTTTATGAAGTATAAATACTATTAAATTACTTGTGAAAAAATACAAAACATACTTTTAAATCCATCTTGCACACTTCCACACCACTCCCCATGGGAGAAAATGCAAGCTAAATTATTAAATTCATAAACATTAAAATATATAGTAGCATTTTTTTTAAAGTAGGAGTGTAATACAACTTTGAACTTGATAGAAGCAGAAAAAGGTCAGAAAACTTTCACCAAGATAGGACAAACACAAAAATTAAAACAAAATAAAGAAGTAGAAAACATTAACCATTGTCAAAAAAAATCATGGAGAAATTATTCAAAAATATCAGCAATCATAATAAATATAAATGCATGTATTTTGACCTTAAAATAGTAGATGTGTTTGATAGATAAATGCATCTATGTGTCATTTACAAGAAACATACTTATTACAAAAAACAGAACAGTTATTCAAGAAAGGTGTTTAACAAACCTTAAGGAAAGATTTGAAGTATGATTTAATCCCCAATTTTTTGCAGATATGAAATGCTTAGAGCTACTTTCAGAGTACGTTGTGGATAAAAGAAATGATACTATTTTCATTCTTAGTCTAAGAAAATTCCTTAAAACTGGCCCACAGGACTTGTCTAGTAGTTTTTCTCCTGGACCTATATGGAAGATGGTTGAAAAAATTTAATTTTCCCTTGTTTGCAAAAGCTACCTGCAAAAATTACTGTTCTTGTTAATCACATGTTGTGCATAGACCTTCTGAAAGATTATAATGGTTTGTTCAAGTAAATATAGAAAACTTATATTTGCCTGAATAATCATGTCTCCTATTGGCTCTTTTCAGAGCCTTTTTTATATACTGTGAGAAGATGAGAATTATTGAAATAAAGCCGTCCCTTACATTGATCTTTTCTCATTTAGTGATAATAGGAAAACATTAAGCAAAAATCAGTGGAGCAAAATTAATATTAAAGAAAAATATGATAGTATCATAAAAACAATAGATAAGAATATACAGTTGATTTTTATTATTCTCAGTAGTTATATAAAGTTGCCAGGAACACTGAATTAAGTTATACTGAGTCATTTGTCCTAGGGTAGGTGAATATTGTGTGTAAGTATTCATACATGTATATATATGTGCAAATCTCACTTAGACTGTAATCTTACAACTTAAAAAAAAAAACAACTCATCTTGGTATTTTCTATTTTCTTTATTTTATGAAAGAGAAAATGATGTTCACAAGTGTTAAGTCCCTTGCCTGAGGCCTTCCCAATAAAATGTGCCAGACTTAAGATTTAAACCCAGTCCAACTGGCCCCAGAGACGGAGCTTCTTGCACTCCATTGCCTGTCTCCCACCACCTCTATTCCCTGGTCATCTCTATATGAGGCTGAAACAGGAAGGCAGAGCATCATCTTTTTCAGCCTCAGCTGGGAATGTGGAAGTCAGGTAACTCATTTCCACTATTCTCATGCATGTCTGTGAATAACTACAAAAGTGCCATGAGTATTCATTTTGGGTTTACAAATACACTTTCACATGTAGAGAAACTTGTAATTACAGAATCCATGAATAATGAGGATCAACTGGACATTTATAGAATACATATTTCATATTTATTAAAGAAATACTTTTTTAAAATGTAGAAATCATGAATATATGTACACCTCATACTAAATGCCAAAGCCTCAATATAAAGTAAGAAAAACTCAGCAAAATATCATGAGGATACAGATTTTCAGATATGTCAGAGAAATTTTATCATTTTTCTCAGATATTAGAGATTAAGCAGTTAAATATAACTAATAGTATGGAGGACTCTTATACTGCAAATAATGAAATTGAGAGTGTTTCATATGTAATTTTTAAACTTTAGATAAAACAGAGGCTGTCCTAAAACATTTTTTAAAAGGCTATTTGAAAAGCAACAGAGTAAATGATAATTTTTGCATACTTTTCAAGTTAATTCCACACAATATTATTACATATTATTTTTTCATAAATAAATTTGTTGCATATAGTTATCAAATTTATGACAGTGGTTGTCAGTGTAAGAGGAGGGAAATGCCACTGGGAATAGGTAACTCAAAAGTTAGTCGATTTTAACAACAAGATTCTATTTTTTTCATTTAAGTAAAATTGATAATATTAACAAAATGTTTACGCAAAATGTGTAAAAGGAAACCATATCCCTTTATGGTAGGGAAGATTCTAAAATGACCCTGAGGATCCATGCCCTAGTATAATCCCCTGGAGTGTAGATAGGTCTTGAGAACATGATGGGAAATCACTTCCATGATTATGTTATCTTATATGGCAAAGGAATTTTGAAGATAAAATTAAGGTCCCTAATCAGTTAAGTGCAAGTTAATCAACAGGGATATCAGATCTAGTAGCCATGACCTAATCAGTTGAGCTCTTTAAAACGGAGAGACTGGAAGCCACAGAGATGATCTCCTGCTGTCCTTGAAGGACAAGTCACCAGGAGTTCCACAGCTGCAAGGTCCTGAATTCTTCCAACTATGTGAGCTTGAAAGAGGATCTGTAACCTAAGATGATACCCAAGCACAGCTGACATCTTGAATACAGCCCTGTGAGATCCAGAGCAGAGGATCACGGAAATTGTAAGGTAATAACTATATGCTGCTTTAAGATATTAAGGTTGTAGTAATTTGTTATGCAACAAGACAAAAGTAATGCACTTTCTATAAGCAGAAATACTAATGTTATTGAGTGGAGAAATCTCCCTGGAATGTGACACAGTTTGCTTTTAACTAGCTATCTGGCCTTAAGCAAGCGATTTAATTTCTCCAGCCCTAAAGGAGTGTTTTTACAATAAAAGTATCCAAAGCCCTTAAATTTTAAAGATTTATCCTATACTCTAAGAGTTACCAAAAAAATAATAATTATTGCCATGTTTAAGGAAGCCAGACACTTTCCAAGTATTGATTAGTAGATTAATTAATTAATGTATTAGAACATTAATCATTTTATTAAACAAGATGGTAGTAAATTAATTTAATCATTATGTGCTTTAGCAAATATTTCTTGAATATTTACCACACAAGCTAGATGACATAGATACACTAAAAAATAAGTAGTCACTCCATTTTTTTTGTGATTACTTAGAGTGGATAATACATTGGATGAGCACTAAACAAATGCAGAGAATTAGAATTGGTTTTCTTGATAAAATGAGAGCTAAACTGAGACTGATTGAAGAAATCTTACAAAATCAAAACTGGCCTTGGAGAGAATGAGGGGTTCTTCAGGCCAAGAGAAGTTAATATGCAAAGGTCTGAAGTTGTGAATGAACTTGGTAAAAGTAAGAACTCACTATTCCCTTTGATTTGAGCAAACAACTCAAACAGAAGAGTGCTTACATGTGAGACAGGGTAAAAGAAAACACAACAAAAAACTAAGACAATATTATAAAAGACCTAGTAAATTATTTTAAGGAATGTAGGTGTTACCGTAAATAATAGTAATATTTTCAGATGTTATTCTAGCATATGTTGTTTATTTGTTTTAATGAAGTCTGAACTCTCTACATTAGGGAGAAATATTAGTGGCTTATAAACCTACATATAAACCTATATACAACATAATAAATTGTATTATTAATATAGCTGCAAGTATCTAGGCAATGATATAAAATTATTGAAGAACAGATATAAATCTAATTTAATAATCTATATTTAAAGAGATGTGTCCTAGAATGAATTCAGTGACAGCAGGAATGGAGAAGAAAAAAATGCATTAAGGAAGTAGTAAGGAGAAAAAGACAGGAATTGATGATAAATGTGATAGTTACAGAATAATAAAGACAAGACAACAGGAGATAACGGAGTAATTCCTAGCTTACTTAGTTCGTAGATATGACAAAAATCAGAAAATTGTAAGCAGATTTAGAAAAAAAAGGTGGTCTTTGCAGTTTAGAACATGCTGAAGAGAGGTGCCTTTGGACATTTAAGTCAGAGCTTTTCAAAACTTTTACATAGAGTACACAGTCTGTCAACAATTTACTTAGTATTTCCCCAGGAAAGGGTTTAAGATTGAATGGCTTAAGGCCTCTAATAATGCCAGGGTCTCCAGAGCAGCCCAAGTTGGGACTTATGGTTTGAGTGGAGATGAGTAGGAGGGTAAAGGGAGAACATATAGGTTTATGGCCACCACACCCTTATAGATTGGCCTCTTAATTTAAATGCCTGGAGGGGAAAGCATTTAATTCAGTCTCTGCTATATGTGTTGAGTGGGATCAAAAGATGTTATTTTTTATTTTTTAATTTTTATTACAGGCTCAAGACTTGTCAGCATCTTTGTACAGATCTAGGGCTTAAGTTTTGATGAGACACTGTGAAAGAAAGTGACCTCAGTCCTTGAGTAAAATAGAAAGTGAACACAGGGAAACCTTCGACAGACTTAAGTGTGTGATCATTATATCAGATGAAAAATGTTTTATTTATCTGTTGCTGCATAATAAACCTTCCAAAAACAGTAGATTAAAATGACCATTTAATTTTGTTCACAATATATCAGGAACTTGGGAAGGGATTTGGGGTCATTCATTTCTGATTTACCTGTCATCTTCTGGGGTGGTTGGAGCTGCAGATTCCACATCCAAAGTGGCTTCTTCACTCACCTGCTGGAACCTTGGTGTCCCCCTGACTCACCTCTCTATCCACGGGGAGTCATATTTCATGATCTCTTCATGGGGCCCGGGCTTCTCACAGCTTGGTGGTCTGAGGTTAGTCACACTTCATATGTGGAGCTGGTTTCCGCAAAAGCTAGCATCCAGAGAGTAAAAGGAGAAAAGACTAATTCACAGAAGTTCAATATATAAATATATAGTATAAAATACATAAATGCATATATAGTTTTATATATGAAACGTAAATATAGGTTTCCCTCATTAATTGAAAGTATTTCTATGAAAACCTTTTGTAAGCTGAAATGGCTTAAAGCAAAGAATTACCTTAGGACACATCTTGCTAATGGTTGCACAAAAGAAACTGAGATAAAGCACAGATGCTCACAGACACAGTTCAAAGTTATGGTGTCTTGAGACTGAGATGCTGAGTATAGTTCCCCAGAAAGGAGCTTGCTGGTGCCACTCTCACAGCTCGGGGTTAGCACTGCCTCTATAACTGCTCTCTGCAAACCCTGAACACAATTTTCACTTTTTGCCTTTTCTCATAATAGCGAAAATCCTCTTTGGATTGCTTTTGTTAGCGAAAACAGTTATTAATGCAGGTCTTTTGTAAAAGCAAAGTGGCATAAAGCAAGCCCCCCAAATGAGGGATTCCTGTATATCTAATTTCGGATTTCGGTAGTCTAATCATTTTGAATAATAAACCAGAGAATATGAAAGGTGGAAACACTCTAAAAAGCAAAACCATAATTTGCTATAAAAGATCATTATTCAAAATTAATATCAGCATCTAAAATGGTGTCAAAGTTAAAATGCAGAGAATAATTTGCAAATATCAAGAGCTAGCCGTGCAAAATGGTTGTATGAGATAAGGCAGATAAGTGAATTTTGAGGCAGATCACAGGGACTGATTTTTTTTTTTTTAACCTTAGGTTTGCTTCAGTCCTCTGCTTGTCCTCATATACTACATATTTCTCGATGGGAATTGGTCAACTATAGTTTAACCTACTTCCATTAGTCAGAATAATCAATGATGGTGTCTGTTAACTGATGGGCTGAAGCCAGTGTGTATGCACACATGTACTGTATGATCTACTGCTCAGACTGCCATACTTCATCTACTGCTTAGCTTTGGTGCTATACCTGGGCTTTGCATTTTTTGTTATTTTATTTGACTTTGACATAAATGACAAAACTGAAATTTCCCTTCTTTATCAGTCAGTAAAGGTAAATTATTATTTATTGCAGGGGAGTGATTTCCCTTATAAAATTGATAAGAGAAAATCCTTCATTTCTTTAAAAAGTGACAGTATCTTAGCTGTGCTAAAAATAGCTCATCGGATGTGAGAGAGATTTACATATGCAGTGGAAGCCATTATTTCCCCAAGGTTATCTAGATGATAGCTGCCTTATTGTTCCTTGGCAACAGTACCCTCCCAAAGTGCTCCTGAAAACACTTCAGGTATTAAATAAACTGTTAACCATTGTTCTGTAGCTGATTTCTAGATGCTCTCATCTGTATTGGCAGGATGCATGATATCATGTATATGAAATCCTGCTGAGGGATCACTAATAATAATTCACTGAACTGTACTTTTTCTCATTATTGCATCTTGTTATCTGTGGCCATAAACACATGCACATATTCTTATAGTCTATCTCAAACTGTAAAGCAAAACATTTCAAAAATATGCAGGTGCCTTGTAATACTAAGTGCCTCATCAATGATGCAAGTACGTAACCAAGAGCAAGCAGAGATCTTTCACTTCTCAAAAGCTCCTCTGTTTTATGATGAAATGAAAGTGGAATCATAAGAAGAGGTTGAGTACTAATATATGCAGTCTACTCATTCTATTTACATATTTTCAGCTATGCTAACATATGATCAAGTGTAAATATAGTGCATTTTCTGCTTCTTTTCCTTGCAAAAACTATATACATAAATTTTCTAAACTAAAAATTTCTCTACTCATTTGCAGAAGTTAAATACACCTCCTTCAAAAAGTACTGATGACTTGTTTTTTCCATAATCCCAATTTCATTATAAACTTTTATGTGATACACAATTATTAAAATTTCCATAAGTAATGTTCTACACCTGGGGACTGAGAGAATAGTAAGTCAAATCTCTAGCATTAAATAGATCAGTTTAATTAAAGGGCTAGAATTACAAAACCTTGCCACCATCCACACAAATACCACCAGTATTTTTTTAATCCTTATACTTGCTGCTTGTTCATCAGAATACTTATTCTCATCTACCACCAGATTGAAATATTACATACATATGTACTTGATTATTACCTGCCCATATCCATCTAACTTTCATGAGGCAAAGACTTTGTTCCAGTAACCTTCTTTTATGAAGTTATTTCTAGAGATTCCAGCTAACCAATTTCTTAAAGACTCAGTGACAATGTGAATTTAAATGGGGGTAAATATAGCACAAGGGGACCATAGCTGTTTCTTTTGGTACACTACAGTCACATCCATTTGGCTTAACACTGATTCCAGCTATAGCTACAGCGGTCAGCTCTACGTAAGTTCAGCCTCATACTTACAAAAAGGGAAAATATCTTACAAAGTTATGAAGAAATTATCAAACTCATTAATAATGTAAGATTGTGGTTATAAACAACATAAGCTAATTTTGAAAGATCAGATTGTCCAAGATATGTTTGCATTTGGGGCAATGAAAATCCATATGCTCTGCTGATCTGCACATTGCTTATTCCAGAGGAAAATTCTTAGCATATTTTTTATGCCGTCAGCAGTCTTTATAACATTTTTTTATTTTTTTCTTCTGGATAAACTACCTTTACTTGTCTTTGGACGACTCACACTCTTGATTTTCTTTTGATCTCACTATCTCACTGGCTATCCTGTTTGCTGGTAAACTCATTTGATATTACCTCAGTGCTGAATCATTGGACCAGTACTTTGACTTTAAATTCTCTCTCTGTGCTGTGGACTCATAAATTTATATCTTCTGCCAAGATCTCTTTCCTGAATTTAGGATACATATATTCAACTTATAATTTTAGATCTTTTTTTTTTTTTTTTTTTTTTTGCGGTACGCGGGCCTCTCACTGTTGTGGCCTCTCCCGTTGCGGAGCACAGGCTCCGGACGCGCAGGGTCAGCGGCCATGGCTCATGGGCCTAGCCGCTCCGTGGCATGTGGGATCTTCCCGAACCGGGGCACGAACCCGCGTCCCCTGCATCGGCAGGCGGACTCTCAACCACTGCGCCACTAGGGAAGCCCTAATTTTAGATCTTGATCTGCACGACTAATAGGTATCTCAAAATTAACACATCCAACAGTTAACTTCTGTTCTTCAACCCTCACCCTTCCCCAGACCAAATATGCACTCCCCTTGGTCTTCCCCCATATCAACTACTGCAGTTGTTGTGGCCAAAAATATTGGAGTAATATTTTTCTGACACCCCACATTACATCTGTTGAGATTCTCAGATCAAATTTCAAAACACATTCAAGAATACAGTTATTTGCATCATCCACTAATACCACCCTTGCTCAGACTACAATCAGTTTATCCTTGTATTACTGAATTGGCCTCATGATGTGCTCTCCTATCTGTAGTCTTCCCATTTTACATCATATTCTCAACACAGCAGCCATATTGAAGCTGCTAACCATAAATCAGATTATGTAACTTCTCAGTTCAGAATCCTCTAGTGGCTCTCCATTTCTTTGACGGTAAAAGACTATGAGGCACTACACATTCTGCCACCTTCTCTGATATTTTCCTATTTCACCTCTCACTGCTCTACACTGGCTCACTCTGCTCCAGCCATATTGACCTTCTACTGTCCTTTGAACATGTAGTGATCCTTCCAACACAGGGCTTTTGAAATGTCTGTTCCATCTGCCAGGACTGTTCCTCCTCCAGATATCTGCATGAAATTCTTTCCTAAAACCATATGAAAGGTCACCTGACCACCCTTCTAGTATTACAGAATTTCCAAACATTCTTTTTTACTTTCTATGGCTCATAAACATTATAATCAACACTGAATCTTAGTTATGATTAATGTTTATATGCACTAAATAATA
Source organism: Tursiops truncatus (assembly GCF_011762595.2). Taxonomy (NCBI): domain Eukaryota; kingdom Metazoa; phylum Chordata; class Mammalia; order Artiodactyla; family Delphinidae; genus Tursiops; species Tursiops truncatus. Next base: position 19,502,858 of record NC_047036.1, read on the forward strand.
TGTGAGTGGTTCTAAGGTAGGTTCCTGTTTCTTTGTTTTTCTTTTTATTGGCTATATACCTGTACTGTTCACTATATCTTTGTAGTTTATTTATTTTATACATAGTAGTTTGTACCTCTACCCCAATCTTGCCCCTCCCCCATTCCCTCTCCCCATTGGTAACCAGTATTTTTTTTCTCTATATCTGTGAGTCTATTTCTGTTTTGTTATATTCATTCATTTTATTTTTTAGAATCTACTTTTTTAAAAAAATAATATTTGTTCCAAAAGTATTCCTAGCACCAAGAACCATGCTTGGAACATAGTAAGGCACTCCATGGATATTTATTGTATAAAGAGAAGGTTGATGTTTCATTCATGCTAATAGGACAAAGTATGTTTTTACCATTTGATCCAGATATATTAATCCCTAGTATATACCTGAGAGAAATTCTCATGAGGTTAAATTTAAGATTACTTTATTGCAGCACATTTTGCTAAAGGATTTAGCAAATCACATAGGTGGGTCACAAAAAAAGAAAAGAAAACAGTGTAGGATTGAGAGAATATTTAGAAACAGATGATTAGCTAGTAGAGTCAATATTAGAATATAATGTTAACTTTTTAAATATATGTTACAAGGATACTGTCAAATTCAAAAGATATCAGAAAAGTTGAGTGAATTTTGGGAGGATAAGAGTAAGAATAGGATTGAAGATGAAAAATAAAACAAGAGGGAGGCCTTGTATGGACTGGTGACAAGAGTAGACTATGAGTGGAAAAATTGGAATGGTATATGAGAAAATAAGCAGGTAAGAGAGGTGCATTTGAATTTGTTACATAATTTTTATGAGTTACAGTTATAAGATTTAAATCTAAATCATGAGGAATGGAGTAATTACTCTGAATGAAAGTGATTGAAATACATATACCTTGATGCATCTATAATACTAGTATCATATGTTTAATAAATAAATGTTTAAATTCTTCATACAGCATTCTAAGGAAGGAAAGACCTCCTGTTATAATAGAAATGTCATATATGTCTTGGAGAGTTGTTTAAGAAATAACTAACAATTATTATTTTTTAAACTAACACATTGTTTTAGAACAGTTTTAGATTTACAACAAAACTGAGATGGAGGTATAGAGATTTCCATATACCTTCTGCCCCATACTTGCATAGCCTCCCCATTATAAATGTCACTCACCAGAATGGTGCATTTTTTTTTACCAACGATGAACCTACACTGACACATCATAATCACCAAAGTCCACGTTTACATCAGAGTTCACTCTTGGTGTTGTACATTCTATGGGTTCGGACAAATGTATAATTATATATATCCATCATTAAAATATCATACAGAATATTTTCACTACTTTAAAAATCCTCTGTGCTCTGCCTGTTATCTCTCCCCCTTCCTGACACCTGACAACCACTGATCTTTTTACTGTCTTCATAGTTTTGCACTTTCTAAAATGTCATATAGTTGGAATCATACAGTATGTAGCAGTTTCAGATTGATTTCCTTCACTTAGTAATATGCATTTAAGGTTCTCCCATGCCTTTTTATGGCTTGGTAGCTCATTTCTTTTTAGCACTGGATATTATTCATTGTCTGGATGTATCACAGTTTATCCATTCGCCTACTGGAGGACATCTTGGTGGATTCAAAGTTTTGGCAATTATGAATAAAGCTGCTATAAACATACATGTACAGGTTTTTACATGGATATATGCTTTCATCTCATTTTGGGTAAGTAACAAGAAGCATGATTGATGGGCCCTATAGTAAGGCTATGTTTAGTTTTGTCAGAAACTGCCAAACTATCTTCCAAAATGGCTGTACCATTTTGTATTCCCACCAGCAATGTATGAGAGTTGTTGTTCCACGCTTCCACCATCATTTGGTATTTTCAGTGGTTTGAATTTTGGCCATTCTAATAGGCTAACACTTTTTTTGATGGAGAAGACTAAAACTGAATGACAAATAAGAAAAGATGACATTTAACAGATTGGCCAAAGATGAAAAGTCACCAGATAATTCTAGATATTAGAAAGAATGTGGAAGCATGGAAATTATTCCCTGCCAGGAAATTGTTATAACCATCCTGGAGAACAATTTTAAATTATCTTGTAAAATTGAAGACACATGTAAATAATTCCTGTAATGTGTATCTTTGGCATAAGCCCTAGAGAAATAATTGATAATGTGCACTAATATGCATACAAAAATGTTCTTGGGGTACTGTTTATTATGACAAATAATAGAACCAGATCAAATGTCCATTAATGGAAGAATGGATTCATATGTTGAGTTGTATTCTTAAAGTAGATTAGTATGTAACAATAAGAATGAATGTAAATACTACAGCTTTTTCCACTAACAAAAATATATCTAAAATATAATGGTGGCCTAAGAATATAAGTTGCAATATACTTGCTTTGTATATTTTTTGTGTACATATAGTATTAGGCTAATCATTGAATGTTTTAAATATACAAACCATATTTTACTATGATTTCATGCAATATAGAACATTTATATTAAAAAAAGAAAGCAAGCGGTAGTGGTTAATCAATGTATGGGAAGAAATAAAATTGGAGATGTCTGCATAGAGCACTTCAAATGTGTTGATAATGTTCTACATCTTAAACTGTGTGAGTTTTTAAAAATATTGAGAATAGGTAATAAAAAGTATGCTTCATTATAGTTAGCATATTTAGTTTTATTTCCATTAATATCGGAGAATATATTTATATGGAAATAAAACATCTTAATGGTTTGGCAGGACACCATATTGTAGATATGAAAATTAAATATGAAGTTGAAAATCAGAATTTATATTCAATTTTCCCTAAATTAAGCCTTCATATAAACCCAAACAAGTATTTTCCTCTAATGTGAATGTGCTATCAGACCTTCTAATAGCTATTGAGAGAAGGTAGCAAAACCTGTATTCCTTACGAGATGGTCTTCAATATTTTTAATTTGGGCATCATCAGAAGGAGGCATATCACTTTATCCTGTTTTTATTTTTCAGGTAACTTGGAGAAATGGCCATATTCATCCACATGGAATTTCATGACATAATTTCTTTCTTATATGATGCAAGTGAGACATGAAACATTTATGTAACATTAACTGGATACTCTATTGAAGCCATATACAAATAGAGAAGATGAAGTATATTTATCGTGCACTATGGAAACATTTTACTTAAAATTGGGTTGCAAAATTAAGTTCTGCAATGACCTAGCAAATCACTTCTCTATGGTGCCGTAGTCATTTATACACAGAATTACTGACAAGTTTTAAAACTTTTGCAACTTTCCTTATTACTTGCCTATGTAATTTGGGTAGCATTTTACACTATCTTTCCTAGCTATATAAGTTTGTAATTCAAGGCTCATCATGTCAAACTCTAAAAGCAGTCTATTAAAGATGTGAAAACACATTAAAAAAATATTCCATGTTAGGTATGAAGATAAAAGGCCCTCACATTGTTGGTAAACAATTCTCCATGGTCTTTTGTGCTTCTGCATGTCTTGTGAGCAGAATCAGCATCCACCTTTGGTCTGAACTGTCATTTCAAAGATGTGTTCACAGTGAATAGCCTTGAAAGATAGATATAATGTCTCCCAATGGAGCAAGTAACAGGTTTGTTTACTGTCAAAACAAATAAACATAATGTCTCTTTAGGAGCAAAATTCAGACAGGCTAACACCCTATGGATGGTTAATTTTATGTGTCAACTTGACTGGGCCATAGGGTGCCAAGGTATTTGGTCAAGATTATTCTGGATGTGTCTGTGAGTATGTTTGTGGGTGAGATCAACATTTCAATCAGCAGATTGCCCCCCTTAAGGTCAACTACCCTCATCCAATCAGCTGAAGGCCTGATTAGAGCAAAAAGACTAACTCTTCTAAAATTAAGAGTGAATTCCTCCGGTCTGGAAGCCTTCAAACTGGGACATTGGTGTTTTCCTGTCTTTAGACTTGAACTGAAACCTTGGCTCCTCTTGGGTCTTGAGCCTGCCTGCTTTCAGACTGGAACTGCACCATCAGATCTCCTGGTTCCCTAGCTTGCCTCTGTAATCATGTGATCCAATTCACTATAATAAATCATGAACCTCTCTCCTTCTCTCTCTCTCCTCTATTATAATAAATCATAAACCTCTCTCCTTCTCTCTCTCTCTCTCTCTCCATACATATGTGTGTGTATGTAATCTCTTATTGGTTATGTTTCTCCAGAGAATCCTGAAGAATACACAGTTCATTATAAAATATTCATGTTCCCTAAACTTGGGATTTCTCTCCTGAAATTCTCTTCACCGTGTGTACAGGTATCATTTGATACTTTTCACGTCTCCCTCAGAGAAATGGAGCTTGAGGAACTAGTAGGAATGCTGATACTGCGTCTACTGCTATGGCAGTGAATAATAAAGTCATCTGTTTCTGACCTAGGAGTCCCATGTCTTCTGTCAGCATTCATGGTATTGTAGAAAGCTAACTTGTTAGTTTGTGGGTAGGGAAAAATATCTCCATCCTTTCATAACCCTTGAAAAAATTTTACTTAGGATGTCTACTTCCATAATAACATTAAGAAAAATAAACTACAGTACCCATTCCTAGTTTATGTACATATGTGCAATACATCATCATTATTATGCAACCAAGAGTTTTACATTTAAATGTGTTGATTTTATTCTATGTATCATATTTATAACTTCCATATTACAAGATCATGCAACCTATATTGATGGCAAAAGACAAATGTACTTATATCTCCATTTTTCATTGGCCAGTAATTCAATTTGAGAAAATTTGTCCTCTAAGCTACTTTCTTTTCTTTTCTATGTCATTAATCATTATGCTTCACCTCTGGGTACAAGGCTATGTGAGACTGTAATAGTCACAATTCCTGCTGTCATACCTGAGGGGCAGTTGCCGTGGGCAGAAAGCAAGAGGGAAACAGGGCATCTAAAACATGTTAGTGTTCCACACTGTTTAGTAGCAGTCCTGCAAGCAATCGACAAGATACTTGCTAACGAGGATACTTATCTTTTTTTTAACTTTATTTTAATATAACTTTCTGGTACAGGTTTAGATTTATGGAATTATTGCAAAGATAGTATGGATAATTCCTGCATAATCAACACCCAGTTTGCCCCTTATAATTATTTAAATAATTATGGTAACTATCCATAATTAATGAAATATTGCTACATTACTATTAACTAAAGTCTATACTTTATTCAAATTTCCTCCGCTTTTCCTTCTTTTTTTTTTGCGGTACGCGGTCCTCTCACTGTTGTGGCCTCTCCCGTTGCGGAGCACAGGCTCTGGACGCGCAGGCTCAGCGGCCATGGCTCACGGGCCCAGCCACTCCGCGGCATGTGGGATCTTCCCGGACCGGGGCACGAACCCGTGTCCCCTGCACCGGCAGGCAGACTCTCAACCACTGCGCCAGGGAAGCCCTTTTCCTTCGTTTTTTTCGTTTTCTTTTCGTTGTTGTTGCTTTAGGATCCCAATCAGGATACCACATCACAATATTTAATAGTCATGTGTTCTTAGTCTCCTCTTGTTTGTGAAAATTTCTCAGATTTTTCTTATTTTTGATAACCTGGATGACTAGTAGGTTACTGGTACAATGTTCCCGAATTGGGATTTGTCTGTTTTACTCATGATTAAACTGTATGTAGTAAGTTTATGAATGGCCACTTGAAGATATCATTTCATAACCACTGGAATCTGTAAATGTTACCTTATAAAGAAAAAGATCCTTACAGACATGACTATGGGGAGATTATCCTGAATCTCTTTTATAATAAGAAACACTCACCAAAATACATTAATAAACAGAATGATCAGATTATGAATATTATATATAGTGGACTAATTTTTTTAAAAGGTAGATGCTTGTAATATTTGAGAAAAAAGAAAATAATAAATATCAAATACATGAGAGTGAGTGGGAAGAAAAGAAGAGGAAGTGGAGATGGTAGGGAAATAACTTTGTTTATTCTCCTTTTCATGTTGTAATATAAATTATGTTTGTATTCAGGAAAACATATTTTATATTTCAGAACGACACTCACAATAAACAGGTAGTTAAACAACAATGATAAATAGTTATTGTGCTATACTATGAGCTATGTATCACTCTAGATGTTTTGGGCACAATGATAAAGAAATGAGGAGAAGGAAGGTCTTTTGGAACCAAGTCTTTATTATAATTAATTTATGGTTTCTTCTTGCTCATGACAACTTTTCTATAAATATTTGTTAATCTGTTTTTCTATCTCTTATTACAGAGTTGGTTAAAATAAAAGACGCCACCTTCAAATTAGTTATTCAATATGATGAAATGTGTTGGGAGGCTGGGCTTAGTGACTACCTATGTGTGTTATTTGTTGTCATTCTTCATTAATCTAAATAAAACAAGAATTGCTATTTTTGATTTTTATCCAAGAGATTGTTCTCTTTTTTCCCCGTTTATAGCTCAGCTTTTCAAGTTCGCATTGACAGGAAACAGAAATCTTTCTCACTGACACATCATGCACCTGACAAAATTCAATGGAGAGTAATGACCCTTAATTTTAATGAGTGGCTTTCTACTTTCCATGGACCGCTTATAAATCATGAATTAAAAGCTACAAGACAACACAAGAAACATAACAAGCATTCCATTTGACTACTGAAATCTGAAGTGAATTTTAAAAAAATCTACTGGGAAAAGACATGCTGCAAAGACATTAAAAACTGCAATTTTGAGTAGATATTTTCACACAAAGGTATTATGATACAAATTATAAAGTTATTAATATTGAAATACCTTTATTTTGTTGAACTCAGAATACATAATCTAAGTCAGTCTTTAATTAATTTTATAAAAAATGCACTAATTCAAAGTATTTATGGCATGGTCTTAGAGAAATTAAGGAATGTTTCTCTAACTTGCAAGTAGCTTTAGGATTACTAGAGCGTGATAATTCACAATATTCTTCAGTTGCAACCTTTAAATGGGCTATGAGGATGTGAGAAAAGCACCTGTATCCTTGGCTTTAATAATTAATTTTCTTCTACGTTTGATTTTTCAATCAGAAAAGTATACTGGTGTTGAGATATAGGTGTGGTAATATTTTATAAATAAATAAGCTTCCATGAGAAAAAATGGATGTGGTAGAGAAGGGCCAAAGATCTGTGCCCTAAATTATGACCCAGCTGTCAGATAAGACACCAGCCTCCACTGAAGATATGCTCGTTGATTTGGGGAGATTTGGAGTAAAGGAGTAACCATCATGTTAATTAGACAAACAAATGAACTTTACATATAAAATATTTACAAACAAGTAAGCATAAAAGAAATGCCTTTATCTTATTTTGCTGCCAGTATGTGTGTATATTTATTAAAAATTATTTTTATCTTTCGGCATGTCAATAGGGGAATATACATATCTATAATTATAGATCATACTTTAAAGTCGTAGTTGCCAATTGTGAGATGAGTGATATCTGCAGCAAGTCATAATCCATAAATTTTCCAAGAAGTTAAAAAGAGTTTTAGAGTAGAGTGGACTCAAATTCAATCTAACTGTAAATGCAAACTCTATGCCATTTGAGTGAGAACTTGCATATAAGGTGTCATTTTAAGGACTGTTGGTGAAACAAAAAATAAAGGAAACATTTTCTTTATTAACATATTATTTAGTAGAATAAATAATATATTTAAATAAACAGTAATTAAATCTTATAGTTTGTCGAATGAATAGTAAGCAAGCTTTTACTCTTATAATTGCTACTACCTTATATATGAGGTTCAAGTTCTAAAGATTCAAAGATTTTTAACTCAAATTTCAGTAAATTTTGTAAGTATCTTGCTGCAGTTTTAAGGAATTTGTGCAATAATGATGTGGCAGACTTACTTTGCATATTGCTTTTATGTAATTTTGTTTTATATAAGAGTAAGCTTCTGCTGGCTCAGTTCTCCTGTAACCCACTGGAAGTACTCAATGAGTTGACTTAAACATCTGGTTTTCCTCATCTCCACTTTCTCTGTGTCCTAGGACTATTCCTCTTGCAAAATTAAGGCAGATTAATGCCCTTAGCGTACTCCACTGGGAGAGGGGGGATGGACAAGTCAGGGAAGAGAAATTCAAGACCATTCTTTTCATCTATTTCCTAACAGTGGCCTCAGATGACCAAAGATTATATAAAGATATTAAATATTCTTCAAGTCATCACCATCTAAACCTCTCCTTCTCAGCCAAAGCTGGAACTTGATTTTAAAAAGGAGGAAAAAATATTTCTCCCAGACCGAAATATCAAAAGGCTTAAATTGCAAATGCCATATTGTGGAGCATGTTGAATAAATTGAGGAAATAAATTATTACTGCCCTAACTAAGGTATGTATGAAGGCACTAAAGTATGTGTAAGTAAGGATGAAGTTGGGTGGTAATATCAAACCACATGAAGTAGAGGAATTAGCAGAATTTGGATACCAATTAGCTGTGGAAATTAAGCGAGAAAATGTAATCAAGTACAATTTATATTTCCATCCTGGTTAATCACTTAGACAATATATTTGTAGAAACAGAATTTTAGAAAGGAGAAGGTATGCAAATAGAATTTGTTTAAAAGACTTGTATATAATGCCTAGAAAATAGTTGCACATAGAGGGAGACTGATGTCATTTACGTATTTATTAATTTAGTAATTTAGTCAAACATTTCCTAAATATTTATCACATGCCTACTATATACCAGCCACACAATTTCATTTGGGGAATAAGTGAAAAACTGTGTCACAGGCTCTCTTCTATTTACATTGTTTGTACCCTACTCAAGGAGACCAATAGTAATCAACTCATCACCTTGAGAAATTTGTGTGAAATGCTATGAAGGGAGAGTGTACACTGCACTGAAGTTTATGACTGAGGTAACCTGAGCTAGTGTGGAGGGGGCAAGAGTACAGGAAGACTTTCCAGAAGAAGTGAACCGTTTGAACCAGTACTTGGATGAGGACAATAGCCTACTGGGTGTAAATGCCTTGTGGGGAGGGAGAGAGGAGGTACAAAGCCTTCCAAAAGAGAGAGCATTTGCAATTATCTGTGCCTAGAAAAAAAAAAATAGGGGTCATCTGAGAAATTAAAAGAAGGCCGAAAACGAGGGGTGATATAGAAAGAGACAAAAATAGACAAGCAAGGAAGGCTTGTGTGTATATGTTGGCCCCAGTCTCACTCAGTTGTATTACAACTTGTTCTTTTGATGAAGAGAGTAATACTCATAACCACAGATTATAAATGTCAGAAACTGTAAACTTGGAATGTCCATGAGGGTATAAACTCATCATTTGTAATCAAGTTTTTACAGAGGAAAACTCTGGAGAACTCCCTTCCTCATGTTCTAATAATGCTTTACTCTTGCTGTTTAAAATCATACCTATGACTCTTTAAAAGATGTCCTAAAATTATAAATTCTCTTTCTAATTCAACCAAAAATGAATGAAGATTTGAGTGAATGATGGGTGAAAGGGGTAGAGATAGTTAATACAACTAAAGGATGATTTTAATCGACATGTTCAGTAAGTTCACTTATTTAAATTAAAACCTCACATCTGTAAAGGGACACTATAGATTATTTAGTGTCTATTACTTAAAACAATTACCTATGAAACATTTCTCAAGTAGTATATTTTTATTAAAAAAATTGTCAGAGTGAGCACTGCATACCTGCCTTAGATATGATATAATCATTTGCCTTTTTCATAATAATATTTTATACTCCTTTTATCATCTAACCACCTTCTACAGAAAGAATGACATATGTCTCTACTTTGACTAATAGCATTATTACTCACCCAAAATTGTCTGTCTAGTATTAAACTTTTAGAGGAATACACATACATGGCTTATCAATTGACAATTTTATAAAAGGGATTTTCAAGTTTACTTAACTTAAAACCACTCTCATTTTAAAAGTGAGCAAAGGGAAATCAAGCAAGACTAAATTATTTTCCTTGGCTTCTTATTCACAGAGCTAATATGTACACAGAATGAATTCCAAGTCTAATTCTCCTTTCTCATATTCATTTTCCTTCACTTGGTCAAAAATATTTACTGAGTGGTTTCTATATGCCAGGGACAGTCACTTGTGGGAACACACAGTAAACAATTCACTTGTTCATTATTCTTCTGTTCTGAGGGAGGTAGAGAACTCATCAATAAATCAATTATTTCACGTAGTGACAAATTCTATGAGGAAAAGTTAGTCACACTAATGTGAAAGAAGGTAATGAGGAGTCTGGGTTGAGGGACCTACTTTCAAATGGGAGTCAGGAGAGGCCTCTCCTGTGATCATACGAGTTGAGATCAAGTGCGGAGAAGCAACCACCCTTGTGAAGATTTCGGAAAGATTGTTTCATGCAGATGCAACAGGGGGTACGAACACCCCCTGTTGAAGGAATGCAAGCTGAGTGAATGTTACTAGAGCGTTGTGAGCAAGTATGTGGAGGGTAATGAGGAATCTGTGTATGTGTGCCTCCCCGAGGAGTGTGGACCTCATTGAAGTAGTCACATTTCAGAAATGATTATAGGATTACAAAAGTGAAAAACAGGAGGAACAATTAGAAAGCTATTATGCTTTCCCTAAAGAGACAATAAACTGCTCCTTTAGAAATGTAAACTACTGTAAAATCTAAAGAATACAAAATAGACAAAGATAAGAATATTGTCTCAAAAAAGATTGTCTTAAGTTGCATGTTACTAAGTACTAGGTTTTGGGTATCTCTGAACAACTTGTGGCAAGTAAATAAAAGCAAGAATTTATTCTAGTTTACAAAACAAAGATACTTAATACTGGTATTTAATTAATGAAGAGGATATGTATGCTCAGAACATATTTCTATCTTTTTAAAAGAAAATAAAATGAATTTAAATATTATACATCATAACTCATTTTTAAATTCAAGCTGTATTTCAGGTATCACTAATATAATTTGGGATTATTACTTATTTTGCAAACCTAACTTTTATCTTTAGAATACTAAACATTTAGCATTGTGTTACATTCAGAGATGTTGGTAAATAGCATTTGCAAAATGCAATGTAGGCTATTAGGCCGGCTAAACTCTGATATATAAATATATATAAAATTTACTTCTAGCATCATGGATCACTGTGCTTCATAAGTTATATTATTTTATATCATGGTTAGTATGCCCTGCATTAATATAATTATTACACCACACTTTATGAATTACTCACAGTTTATAGGTACGTATATGAAACTTATTTGGATATTTGGTCTCTTTTTGCGTGTTTTAAATAATTAAAGTCTGAGCTTAAGCATCTTATGGGTCATAACTTTGTCACATACTGTAGTTTTAGTATAGTTTTAAATACTGTTGAAACTGCTGAAATGCAATCCATGAAAAATAGAGAATTTATTGGTTCATGTGAATTATTTTAAACCCATCTCATTTTTAAATATATTGTTTATCCTTTTTGAGTAACACTGCTCTTAACTTTAAATTTTTACAGGTTATAGTGTACATTATGTAATAAAAGTTCAAAGCTTCAAATAATTACCAAAGCAGAAACTCCTTTTTAATTTCAGAAAATAAATTCAGTTATGAACACTTACTACTTAGGAATAAGTTTAAATTACTGTTTAATTCTGATAATAAATATAATTTATTTATTGTAACTCATGAAAGAAACTGGTTAAATCTGTGTTTATTCTTCTTAACTAATAATATTGGGTACACAGATTTTCAGCTACTCTAAAAGCTTTCATCTATAGGTGTCGAAACCCAGAGTTCTAAATTTCATGTATTTCATTTATTTAAAAGTCAAAAGGAAGTTCAATTAATAGCCTCTCAAATTTTTCCATAATTTAACCCATGATTTTCCTCTGTTCAGCTACATTTAGAAAAGTAGTTCCAAAGTGAAAGTTGTTGATTTCTTCTAATATGGTCCAAACTAAATTATTATATAAGATATAATATAAATATCATGAACTAACTTACATTTAATATAAAATATCACTTTATAGTCCTAAAACTGATTTAAAATTTAATTTTATCTTTTAAAAAACTTATCAATGGGTGTGGGAGAGAACCAGTTAGATAACTAGAATCATGTCATCAAATCACAAAGAATTCTGAATGTATTAGTTCTATCATATGTAGACACACTGATTATCACAATCAAATTGAAAGAGTAACTTTTCACGACTATGAATGCAACATAAAGAGTGTTACATGTTGCATATTCTTTCCGGTAAAGTATTATAAGAATTATAACATTTTTTTCCTTTTATTTCTACACCTGCTGCTCATGTAGCAAGTACTCTTCTACAACAAGGCAGTTTTAAATTGATTAGGGACTTTCTGTGCAGTGAGTAAGTTAGGTCATTTTAGAGAAATAACAGTGATAAATAGAAAGCATCTCCTCAGTGAACCATTTAAGTGCTGTGCTGCTGTGTTTCTGCCTCATTCAACATGAAGGTTACAGGGGACCTGGTGTCAGTTTATACTTAGTCATGGAAAATGACTTTCTTCTTTTTCTTAAAAAGCTGTCTGTGACAAATAAAGAAAGCAAATAATTTTCCATTAAAATATATTTGATGATGACCCTATAGTTACTATCACTGCATATAAGTAGACTTGCCATTTTTATTCCTTTAAATCATAGAGTACCTTCATATTAATAGTGCAGCTCACTTTCCCCAATATTCTTTTTTATCTCCAAAAGCAAAGTCCTTCATGTTATCTAACCTTTGCATTAACCCAGACTATCTCATGGTATATCACTTTCTCTTAAAGTGGTAGGATATACCCCTCCAAAATGGCATTTTCATATTTATTGTGATAACAACCAAGTATGAAATCTCTTCATTTAGCCACATGGTAATGTACAGAATCCTCATTTATCATTTATATTTTCCCTCTCCTCTTGTTTCAAATTGATCTTTTAATGTTCACATGTACTGTAGAATACTTTTCAGCCATTCTATTTCAGGCTGACTGTGATTAGGCACACTACTTTTAAATTTATACTGACCAGAGGTTAATTATAATATCAAAGTTCATTAAAATTGCATCAGTTCAAATCACAGATGCAATTTAAAAGAGCAAATATTTTCTACAGAAATTTAGATGGTATTTTGTTGAGAGGTGAGAAAAACAATGGGATGGGATTGAGATTTTGAATCTGAAACTCTAATTCTATAATGTATATACTCTTAAAGTAATTATTGTTACTAAAGGCTGCAATAAGCATAAGGTCATACTGGAATAAAATGTGTCCTTTCCCAGAGTCATTGACAACAGAATGGAGATTCTGTGATAGGGTAAAAAACCTTTGGGAAAGTGATCAAACTGGTTACAAGTGTTGGTCAAAGAACAACTGAAGAGGCAATAGCAAATTCCAGTATATGGAACAAGTGACTGTAAGATGAAAATCAAGGAAGACAACATAAATGCTTCATAAAGAAAAAAAAGTTATTCAGAATGTGTATGTTGTCTAATAAAATAAAATGGTGTTATGTTGAAGAATACGGTATCACAATGGTTTTAAAAAAAACCTTTCATGAATACATTTATAATACCAATACAAAAACATTTAATGTGGTATTTCTGTATATTTTTCTCATATTACCACACAAAAAAGAAACCACAGAAAAAAGTTAAATCTATAAATTAGACAGAGTAGACAGATAGTATTAGCTGACAATGTGCCAAATAAAATATTATTATTATTATTATTATTATTTTTTTTTTTTTGCGATACTGGGGTCTCTCACTGTTGTGGTCTCTCCCTTTGCGGAGCACAGGCTCCGGACGCGCAGGCTCAGCGGCCATGGCTCACGGGCCCAGCCGCTCCGCGCCTTGTGGGATCCTCCCAGACCGCGGCACGAACCCGCATCTCCTGCATTGGCAGGCGGACTCAACCACTGCGCCCCCAGGGAAGCCCTATTATTATTTTTTAATATATGTATATCTACCATTGTCACTCTTCTACCAGTGTAAGGTTATCACACTGTTACATATCAAGAATGAGAAGTCATTCTTGATTACTGGTAAAGCAGATTGTTTTTTCTCAAGTAAGTTCATAAGTAATTTTTCAGTAATACAGTAATGTTTAATAACTTTCAAATATATAAATTTAATGTATTAAATATATAACATCAATTTCTGGGATTCATGTCATTTATATTTCTGCCAAAGGGTCTTAGTACTTCTTTATTTTGAAGGGTAAGGCAGTTATATTAATAGGCTTCATATTTATATTTTGTAATTTATTTTCTGTTGTTTACACGTCTTGTTCATTGAGAGCAGAGACTTTCAAAAGTGAAGACGGCATGAAGAAAAAATTTCATTGGAATTACAATAATATTGAAAATATATTTATGTTTGATTAAAATAACAAAACAATTTTATTTTTAATATAATTTCTATTATTCAGATAATTAGTTTAATTTTAGGGAAAAACAACTAAGTGAAGAAAATATCATCCATAAAGCCATTAATCAGCAAAAAATTCTATTATCTTATTGTATAATTTTAAACTTCTCTATACAATTATTATATTGGTTTTCAATTGCTACATAACAAGTCACCTCAACTTTAGTGGCTTAAAACAACAAACATTTACTATCTCACAGTTCCTGAGTCAGGAATCCAGGGGTAGCTATGCTGGGCATTTGTGGTTCAGAATCTCCAAGGAGGGTACTATCTAAGTGTCAAGTGGGATTATAGTTGTCTCAAGGCTCAGCTGGGGATGGGAGGTTATATTAAACATTGTTGACTTTTATTTCAGCTCTGATTTTACTTGGAATTATTTCTATGACACTTGCTATTCTGATTTATAGTATTATCATATATATATATGAATCACTTATTTCTGTATTTGTAAGTAAATATTGGGCATGTAATCAATGTTTATTTAATAAATTGCACATGTTGGTAACAAAATATTTGATGAATGAATGCTCAGTTGGCATACAATACATTTCTCTCTCTCTCTCTCATTTAAACGATTACATACTACCGTGTATAAAATAGATAACCAACAAGCACCTACAGCACAGCACAGGGAACTATACTCAATATTTTTTAATAACCTATAAGGAAAAGATCTGAAAAAAATAGATATACATGTATGTATAACTGAATCACTTTGCTGTACACCTGAAACTAACACAACATTGTAAATCAACTATACTCCAATAAAAATAAATTAATGATTTAAAAAAAAGATTACAGATGTATATACCATTGATCTCCAGTTAAAGGGAGAGTGCTTTCTTTCCCATTATTCATTACCCAAAGCCTTTAATGTAATTGATATACTCAATCTATCCAAACTAAGAATAGTTTAGGATGCCACTAGTTTTTATGTGAACAAATATTTGAGTGTCTTCATTAGGCTGTATTCTAGAAACTGGTGTACACCCAATCACAAGCTATTCCCATGTCACTTATATTCTAATATGGAGATATATAGTTTACATGAAAATATATTTTAAGATATTTTAAACTAATGGTATGTGCTAAAATTTGTAAAGAGTTCTGTAGTGGAAAATGACTGGGGCTTCTATTTTAAATTGTATTACAGGAAGTCATATTTGAAGGAAACTCTTTGTGTTAAGATTTATTTATTTTTCAGTTTAATCTAATGTATGTTGTCATAATGACAACCCAAAACCTCAGAGGCTTAGAACAATAGTTAATATATTCTTCATATTACATTGTTATAGAGTTTTAATGAAAACGCAATCAAAATCTCAGCAGATATTAAAAAAAAATTATCGGCAAGTTGATTCTTGTATTATATGGCAATGCAGAGGGCTTACAATTGTCAAAACAAAAGTGAAAAAGAACAAAAGTAAAGGATTCAAACTGACTGTAAAATGATTTTGAAAAGCTACAATAATTAATACAGTGCTGAATTGACATAAATATAGACAAAACGATCATTCATACAGAAGAAAGAATACAGAAAGATGAACACCCAAGTTTGGAAATAGAATGACATAAACTGATTTTCAACAATAGGTGCCAAGGCAATTCTATGGGAAAGAGAAGAAAAAGTCTTTCATCAAATGGAACGGAAAAACGTATGAAAAATATATGAATAAAAGAAAATTAATCACACCCTTTTCTCACAATCCCTACCATACAAGATATTAATAGCAGATAGATTTTAGATCTAAAAAAAATTACTATATATTTCTTCTAAAAGAAAAATTAAGACAGTTTTACAACCTTCAAATAAACTAGATTTTTACAAAGGAGTCAATCTTTAACTTTTTTGAAGCTTCATCAAGACTTGAAACTTCTGCTTGCTTAACTCAATAGAAGTAGATTTAAAAAAATAAAAGGAAGAATAAACAACACTATATCATTGTTGCGTCAAACACAGTGCTTAGCACTAGAGTACAAAGAAAAAATAAGACAATGCATATGGAGAGTAAGCATATACTCTATGAATACATAGCATAGTGGTGGCAAAGTGTCCCAGTACTGTGTAATGAGGGCTCAAATAAAGGCACAACACATTTACTATAGAATTAAAGGAAAAAGAGGCCTGAACTTTTGAAGGACGGATAAAGGAAAATGAGTATTTCATAGTATTAATGTTCTTCAAGCCTCCAAATATTTTAGACCTAATAACATGTTTGATTCCCTTTTTAAAATGTTTTTTATCATGTAGAAAGCCATCTACTGGATATAAAGGATATGGTTAGATATTTGATTCAGTCTGTCATGTTTCTCTTTATAAAAATGAACAGTTAAATAAGACACTTTTGAATTAGCATGTATTGCAGATTCATAATGCCATTTTAACACATATTACTATACCTTGAATACATTTATGACTGAATTTGAAGTATATATTTGAACAGCTGTTAGTTGAAATAAAAGGACTTTTTTTTTTAACCAGATGTCAATTTTATGTAATTTTTAAAATGCTTGCAGCATTTCTGTTTAAGAAAAAGGAAAATTGCTTAAAACCATATGAGCAGGGGGATATACCTTGTATATATTTTTTTCATCAAGCTCAACAACTTTAGTAAAATGTCTTTAAAATAAATTTAAGGTAAAAATAGGAGGAATATTTAAGGAAAAAATGCAAAAGATAATAGAAATGACTATGGTGAATGATGATTACTTTCTCATTTGAGCCACAAAGCACACACAAAGGCACTCATAAAACACCTGACTTTCTGCTTCTCATAACTGTTAATTATTTACGTACAGTGGTCCCCCCTTATTCGCAGGAAGTATGTTCCAAGTGGATGCCTAAAACCAGGGATAGTACTGAACCCTATCTATACTATTGCTTTTTCCTATACATACATACTGGTTCCTCCTCAAGGAATACACACACACACACACACACACACACACACACACACACACACACATATAACAGTATCTTTGAGTTCTTCTGTAGGAGCTAAGGCCCCCCCCAGGTGGAGGATGGTAACTTCAGGCTAAGCACAAGATTGCTGGAATGCTGCCCTTTTACCTCGTTATCAATCAATCAGAAGAAAGTCTGCACACAGTACAAGATAATGAAGACCCTGAACCCCTCCCCAAACGATTCTCACTTTAAAAACTTTCATGGTCAAGTAGAATCTTTGGAGTTGGTTTTTAGACATGAGTCCAGCTTCTCCCCAGTTTGCTGGCCTCCTTAATAAAGCAAGCTTTCCATTCCAATCAACACTTGTATCTCAACTATTGGCTTTCCAGCAGTGAGCAGCCAAACCTGAATTCAGTAACATTGGTCTGGAAAGTGGTTTTCTTCCTTTTTTTTTTAATTTTCAAATTTTCAAAAAACATTTTATTTATTTATTTATTTTTGGCTGTATCGAGTCTTCGTTGCTGTACATGGACTTTCTCTAGTTGTGGCAAGTGGGGCTACTCTTCGTTGTGGTGTGTGGTCGTCTCATTGTGGTGGCTTCTCCTGTTGAGGAGCACAGGCTCAGGCACGTGGGCTTCAGTAGTTGTAGCATGTGGGCTTCAGTAGTTGTGGCTCACAGGCTTTAGAGCGCAGGCTCAGTAGTTGTGGTGCACGGGATTGGTTGCTCCACAGCATATGGGATCTTCCCGGACCAGGGATCAAATCTGTGTCCCCTGCATTGACAGGGGGATTCTTAACCACTTCTCCACCAGGGAAGTCCCAAGTGGTCTATCTTGGTGAATATTCCATGTGAGCTTGAGAAGAATGTTTATTCAGCTGCTGTCTATAGATGACAATTCTATCCAGTTGATTGGTGGTGGTGTTGAGTTCAAATGTATCCTTACTGATTTTCTGCCTGCTGGATCTGAACCTTTCTGATAGAGGGAGGTTGAAATCTCCAACTATGTTTCCTTGCAATTCTATCAGATTTTGCCTCACATATTTTGATGCTCTGTTCTTAGGCTCATACACATCAAGAATCATTATGTCTTCTTAGAGAATTAACCCCTTTACTGTTATGTATGTTACTTTATCCATGATAACCTTCCTTACATTGAAGTCTGCTCTGAAATTAATATAGCTACTTCCAAGTTCTTTTAATTAGTGTTAACATGGTACATATTTCTCTATCCTAATACCCATAACCTATTTGTCTTTATATTTAAAGTGGGTTTCTTGTAGACAACAGGTAGGTGGATCTTTTTTGATTCACTCTGACAATCTCTCTTTATTTCATGCACTTAAATCATTGATATTCACAGTGATTATTGATAGAGTTGGTTGAATATTTACCATATCTTTTACAAGGTTGCCCTTCTTCTTTGTTCCTATTTTTGTAAACTTTCTTTTTCTGCCTATTTTGTTTTTAATTGTGTGTTATATACTTCCTTTTCTTTCCTTTCTTAGTATATTAGTTATACTTTTTAATTTTTTTAAACTTTTTTAGTGGTTATTTTAGGATTTGCAATATATGTTTACAACTAACCCATGGCTACTTTAAAATAACACTATACCTCTTCATGAGTACTGTAAGTACCTTTCAATAACAGAATAAATCCTAAGTCCTTCCTCTCATCCATTTTATCATTACTGTCATTCATTTCACTTATACATAAGGATATATATCTGATCTATAAATAAGCATACATAATCAGTTGTATTGTTGCTATTATCATTTTGAACAAACTTACCTAAGAAATTATACTTGTCTATTAAATTAAGAAAAAAAGTTTTCTTTTTACCTTCACTCATATTTTCTATGCTCTTCATTTCTTTATGTATGGCTGAGTTTCTGACCTAGCTCATTTTCCTTCTCTCTAAAGAACTTCTTTTAACATTTCTTGCTAAACAGGTCTACCGGCAAAAAATTTCCTCAATTTCTGTTTGTCTGGGAAATTGTTTCCCCTCAAAGATAATTTTGCAGGATACAGAGTTCTAGGTTGATAGTTTTTTGCTTGTTTTATCAACATTTCAAATATTTCACTTCACTCACATCATTCTTTCATGGTTTCCAAGAAGTCAGAAGTGATTCTTATTATTGCTCATCTATAGATAAGCTGTTTTGTTTTTCTTTTTTTTTTTTTCACTCTGGATTCTTTCAGAATTATTTCTTTATTTTTGATTTTCTGTATTTTGAAAATGATATGCCTAGGTGCAGTTTTCAATTTTTCTTTTTCTTTTTATCTTTATCCAGCTTGGTGTTCTCTGAGATTCCTGGATTTGTAGTTTGGTATCTGACATTAATTTCAGGAAATTCTCATTCATTATTGCTTCAAATATTTTTTCTCTTCCTTTTGCTTTTTCTTCTCTTCTGGTATTCCCATTATGCATTTGTTAGAACTTCTGTAATTATCCCACATTCCTTGGATAATCTGTTCTTCTCTCCTACCTTTTTTCAGGCTTTGGTCTGTTTGCTTTTCAGTTTTAGAGTTTTCCATTGAAACATCCATAAGCTCAGAGATTATTTCTTCATCTGTGTTTAGTGTGCTAATATGCCCACCAAAGTAATTCTTTATTTCTGTTCTTGTGTTTTTTATTTCTAGCATTTCTCTTTGGAACTTTCTCAGGATTCCTTCCCCATGCTTGTATTGCCTGTCTGTCTTGCATGCTGTCTACTTTATCTATTAGGACACATAGCATATTAATCACAGTTGTATTAAATTCCTGATCTGATAATGCCAACATTCCTTCTATGTCTGGTTCTGATGTTTGCTGTGTCTCTTCAAATGGCATGTATATTTTTTGTTTGTTTGGTTGGTTTTGCCTTTTGGTACACTTTGTAAATTATTCTTGTAAATAATTATTGTAAATTATTCTTTGTAAACTATTCGTTTTCAATTAGCCAGACATGATGTACTGGGTAAAAAGAACTGTTGTAAATAGACCTTTAGTTATGTGGTGTGACATGTGGGGTGAGAGGAAGCATATGATTAAGTCTCAGTTTTCAGTGACCCTATGCCTCTGGACTGCGAAATTTCAATGTTTCTCATTTTTTCTCCACTTAGGTAGAAGAGGATGGCTAGAGCTGACTAGAGTTGGGTATTTTCTTTTTCCCAGGTGGGATAGGCTAGGATAGTATTCCAGTAAATTAATCTCTGGTTAATTAGTTCCCCCTAGGGCAGGACTTGTTAAGAACAGAGTACTCTGGCCTACTGAAAAACGTTTATTTCCCCCTTCTCATGCTAGAAGCACAAGGGGATTTTTCTCTAATGTTGACTCTGAGGACCTGGTTGAGCTCTTGGAGGTAAATCTCACAATGTTGTGGAGGTTGCCATATGACTGGGTCCGTCTGGCATCTTTTTTTTAACACTCAGATTTGTCCACAGTGAGCCATCAGCAATTTGTCAATTACAGTTCAGGTTTTCCCCTCCTATAAGTAGCTGCGGTGACTTCTACTAGTCTGTGTTTGCTCTGGTAAGCCATAAAGTTTCTTTTACTTTTTATGCCTTCTTCTGAACTAAATTAGCTTTTTTTTTAATTTTTTTTTTTTAGGATTCCATTCTGTCTCCTTGTTTTGGCTATTATAATTCTATAACTCTTGTACTGTTTATTTTAGTAATGATTTTAGGATTTATAGTATGCAAACTTAACTCACTACATTCTCCTTCATGTGATATTATATAGCTTCCTGTATATTACAAAAAAACCTCACAATAATATACTTCTATTTTTCCAACCTGTTATTTTGTTCTATTGTTGTCATATATTTTACTTTTTCATGTGTTATAAACTTCAAAGTACATCATTATTATTTTGCTTAGGCATTATTATTTGAGTTATAAAATTGAAATTTTAATCAGAAAAAATCTTATATGTTTTCATGTAATTATCATTTTTGTGCTCTAATTTCATCAATTTGATCCATATTTACATTTGATACATCTGACGTAATTATTACTTTTACATAAAGAACTTTCTTTAGTTTTTCATGTAGTGCATATCTGCTAGTGATGAATTATTTTAGCTTTTATATGTTTGAAATTGTGTATATTTCAGCTGAATTTTTAAAAGAAATTTTCACTGGGTCCATAATTCTAGTTCGATTTTTTTCCCCTAGAACTTTAAATATTGTTTCACTGTCCTCTTTTATTTTTTTCTTAAATGAAATCTGCTCTCATTCTTACCTCTCTTTCTACTTAATATGTCTTTTTTCCTCTATCTGCTTTTAAGATTTTTGTTTGCCCCTGGTTTTGATCAATTTGATTATAATTTGTTATTTTCTTTATACCTCTTGTGCTTGAAATTCGATGAGCTTTTTGAAATAATGAATTTATTGTGTTCATCATATGTGGACAAAATTCAGCCATTTTCTTCTTCAAATGTATTTTTTCCTGTTCTCTCATTTCTCTCTTCTCCTTCACTATCTCAAATAACATATATTAGTTCACTTGACTTTGTCTCATAGCTCAATTATGTCTCTGTCTCCTCCTCCTCCTTTCATTAAATTCTCCTTTTTTTGTATTTCAGGTTTGACAGTTTCTAATATTATGTCTTTGAGTTAACAACTCTTTTGTTCTGCAAAGGGCATTCTGCCATATTTGATATTAATTCTGCCTGGAGTAGCTTTCTCTCTTTTAATTTTTTAAATCTCAGTCACTGAAGTTTTCAATGACTGTATATGTTTGACACAGAATTCAATTTCTCTTATATGGATCTATGCTGAAAGCTCTTAACCCCCTCTAAGCTTCTTAGATGTGCAACCAATCAGTAGTAACACATTAGTGATCACAAAACAGTCAGTACTCCATATACCATTTAGTTTCTTCCTTCCTTCCTTCTCTTTCTTTCTCTCTCTTTTCTTTCTTTCTTCCTTCCTTCCTTCCTTCCTTTCTTTCTTTCTTTCTTTCTTTCTTTCTTTCTTTCTTTCTTTCTTTCTCTCTCTCTCTTTTTCTTTCTTTTATTGAAGTATAGTTGATTTACAATATTGTGTTAATTTCAGGTATACCGCAAAGTGATTCAGTTATACATATATACGTATCTATTTTTGTCAGGTTATTTTCCCTTATAATTTATTACAAAATATTAAGTATATTTCCTGTGCTATACAATAGGTCCTTCTTGATTATCTATTTTATACATAGTAGTGTGTATATGTTAATACCAAACTCCTAATTTATCCCCCCTTTTCCCTTTTGGTAACCATAAGTTTGTTTTCTATATCTGTGGGTCTATTTATGTTTTGTATATAAGTCCATTTGTATCATATTTTTTTAGTTTCCACATATAAGTGATATCATATCATATCTGCCTTTCTCTGTCTGGCTAACTTCACTTAGCATGATAATCTCTAGGTCCATCCATACTTTTGCAAACGGCATTATTTCATTGTTTTTTATGGTTGAGTAATACTCCATTGCAATATTCCATTGTATAAGTATACCACATCTTCTTTATACATTCCTCTATCAGTGGCCACTTAGATTGCTTTCATGTCTTGGCTTTTGGAAATAGTGTTGTATTGAATATTAGGGTGCATGTATCTTTTCAAATTATGATTGTTTTTCCTGGTATATGCCCAGGAATGAGATTGCAGGACCATGTGGTAGCTCTATTTTTTGTTTTTTAAGGAACCTCCATACTGACTTCCATAATGGCTGTACAAATTTACATTCCCACCAAAAGAGTTAGAAGGATTCCCTTTTATCCACACACTCTCTAGCATTTATTATTTGTAGACTTTTTAAATGATGTCCATTCTGACTGGTGTGAGGTGATATCTCATTGGTTTTGATTTATGTTTCTCTAATAATTAGTGATGTTCAGTATTTTTTCAAGTGCCTTTTGGCCATCTGTATGTCTTCTTGGGAGAAAGGTCTATTTTAGATCTTCTGCCCATGTTTTTATTGGGTTGTTTGTGTTTTTGCTATTGAGCTATATGAGCTGTTTGTGTATTTTGGAGATTGATCCCCTGTTGGTCACATCATTTGCAAATATTTTCTCCTGTTCTGTAGGTGGTCTTTTCATTTTATTTATGGTTTCCTTTGCTGTGCAAAAGCTTTTAAGTTTAATTAGGTCCCATTTGTTTATTTTTGTTTTTATTTCCATTCATTCCTCCAGAAGACAGGTTCATAAAGATACTGCTGTGATTTATGTCCAAGAGTGCTCTGCCTATGTTTTCACTAACAACTAAAGATCAGAAAGAGAAATTAAGAAAACAATCTCATTTACCATAGCATCAAAAAGAATAAAATACCTAGGAATAAATCTACCTAAGGAGGCAAAAGACTTATACTCCAAAAACTATAAGAAACTGATGAAAGAAATTGAAGATGACACAAACAGGTGGAAAGATATACCATGTTCTTGGATTGGAAGAATCCATATTGTCAAAATGACTATACTACCCAAGGAAATCTACAGATTCAGTGCAATCCCTATCAAATTACCAATGACATTTTTCACAGAACTAGAACAAAAAAATTTAAATTGGTATGGAAACATAAAAGCCCATGAATAACCAAAGCAAACTTGAGAAAAAAAAATGGAGCTGGAGAAATCAGGTTCCCTGACTTCAGACTATACTACAAAGCTACAGTAATCAAAACAGTATGGTACTGGCACAAAAACAGAAATATAGATCAATGGAACAGGATAGAAAGCCCAGAGATAAACCCACACACCTATGGCCAATTAATCTACAACAAAGGATGCAAGAATATACAATGGAGAAAAGACAGTCTCTTCAATAAGTGGTGCTGGGAAAACTGGGCGGCTACATGTAAAAGAATGAAATTAGAGCGTCCTTTAACACACTATATAAAAATAAACTCAGAATGGATTAAAGAAGGACCTAAAAATAAGACTGTATACCATTTACTTTCATTACGGGAATCATCACTAAATCAAACCAGGTAAATGCACCACTGCTCACATTTCTACAATTCTCCATCATCACCTCAATAGAACTTCTTTTCTTGCCAAATATTTTCCATATTTTAATCTCTTTTTTGATATATGCTTTATTTCCCCCATCCAACCTTCATTTCATATTTCCATCCATTCTTTTTATATTTTGTGCTGTATAATGCTAGAGGTTATTTCAGCACCTTATTTGAATGGTATCTTTTTCTTGTCTAAAATGATACTTGAGGTTTTTGTGGCCCTGTGACAGGAAGGGTGCTAATTTTAAAACAACTAACACATCTCTGAAGAAGACACAGAATTAAGGCTAATTTACCTGTATTCCATGGATTGCAGACTATTGTATCTCTACATGTACATAAAATAATTGCTTCTCAGAGTTATGATATGTGGTATAGCATCCTGTATCACTGTCATTTTATTACCTCAATGTCAAAATCTATTATTTCAATACCACATGATTTACTGGGATTTTTTTCAAATTATTTCTATTATCATATTTGATTTTCTCACTGTACTATTATATAAGTTACAGCTGTATAATAGAGTGATTCACAATTTGTATTGCTTGTACTCCATTTCTAGTGGTTATAAAATATTGGCTATATTCCCTGTGTTGTACAGTATATTCATTTTTTTTAACATCTTTATTGGAGTATAATTGCTTTACAATGGTGTGTTAGTTTCTGCTTTATAACAAAGTAAATTAGTTATACATATACAGGTGTCACCATATATCCTCCCTCTTGCATCTCCCTCCCTCCCTCCCTCCCTATCCTACCCCTCTAGGTGGTCACAAAGCACCAAGCTGATCTCCCTGTGCTATGTGGCTACTTCCCACTAGCTATGTATTTTACATTTGATAGTGTATATATGTCCATGCCACTCTCTCACTTTGTCCCAGCTTACCATTTCCCCTCCCTATATCTTCAAGTCCATTTTCTAGTACGTCTGCATCTTTATTCCCGTCTTGCCCCTAGGTTCTTCATGACCATTTTTTGTTTTTGTTTTTTAAATTCCATATATATGTGTTAGCATACACTATTTGTTTTTCTCTTTCTGACTTACTTCACTCTGTATGACAGACTCTAGGTCCATCCACCTCGCTACAAAAAATTCAATTTCGTCTTTTTATGGCTGAGTAATATTCCATTGTATATATGTGCCACATCTTCTTTATCCATTCATCTGTTGATAGACACCTAGGTTGCTTCCATGTCATGGCTATGGTAAATAGTGCTGCAATGAACATTGTGGTACATGATTCTTTTTGAATTATGGTTTCTTCAGGGTATAGGCCCAGTAGTGGGATTTCTGGGTCATACGGTAGTTCTATTTTTAGTATTTTAAGGAACCTCCATACTGTTCTCCATAGTGACCGTATCAATTTACATTCCCACCAATAGTGCAAGAGGGTTCCCTTTTCTCCACACCATCTCCAGCATTATTTTGATGATGGCCATTCTGACCAGTGTGAGGTGATACCTCATTGTAGTTTTGATTTGCATTTCTCTAATGATTAGTGATGTTGAGCATCCTGTCAGGTGTTTGTGGGCATTTTGTATATCTTTTTTTTTTTGAGAAATGTCTATATAGATCTTTGGCCCATTTTTGGATTGGGTTGTTTGTTTTTTTAGTGTTGAGCTGCATGAGCTGCTTGTATATTTTGGAGATTAATCTTTTGTCAGTTGCTACATTTGCAAATATTTTCCCCCAATCTGAGGGTTGTCTTTTGATCTTGTTAATGGTTTCCTTTGCTGTGCAAAAGCTTTTAAGTTTCATTAGGTCCCATTTGAATATTTTTGTTTTTATTTCCATTTCTCTAGGGGGTGGGTCAAAAAGGATCTTGCTGTGATTTATGTCAAACAGTGTTCTTCCTATGTTTTCCTCTAAGAGTTTTATAGTGACCGGCCTTACATTTAGGTCTTTACTCCATTTTGAGTTTATTTTTGTGTATGGTGTTAGGGAGTGTTCTAATTTCATTATTTTACATGTAGCTGTCCATTTTTCCCAGCACCACTTATTGAAGGGGTTGTCTTTTCTCCATTGTATATTCTTGGCTCCTTTATCAAAGATTAGGTGACCATATGTGCATGGGTCTTTCTCTGTGCTTTCTATCCTGTTCCATTGACCTATATTTCTGTTTTTGTTCCAGTACCATACTGTCTTGATTACTGTAGCTTTTTATTATAGTCTGAAGTCAGAGAACCTGTTTCCTCCAGCTCCATTTTTCTTTCTCAAGATTGCTTTCGCTATTCGGGGTGTTTTGTGTTTCCATACAAATTGTGAAATTTTTTGTTCTAGTTCTGTGAAAAATGCCATTGGTAGTTTGAAAGAGATTGCATTGAATCTGTAGATTGCTTTGGGTAGTATAGTCATTTTCACAATGTTGATTCTTACAGTTTAAGAACATGGTATATCTCTCCAACTGTTTGTATCACCTTTAATTTCTTTCATCAGTGTCTTATAGTTTTCTGCATACAGGTCTTTTGTCTCCTTAGGTAGGTTTATTGCTATGTATTTTATTCTTTTTCTTGCAGTGGTAAACGGGAGTGTTTCCTTAATTTTTCTTTCAAATTTTTCATCGTTAAGTGTATAGGAATGCAAGAGATTTCTGTGCATTAATTTTGTATTCTGCTACTTTACCAAATTCCTTGATTAGCTCTAGTTGTTTTCTGGTAGCATCTTTAGGATTCTCTATGTATAGTATCATGTCATCTGCAAACAGTGACAACTTTATTTCTTCTTTTCCAATTTGGATTCCTCTTATTTCTTTTTCTTCTCTGATTGTTGTGGGTAAAACTTCCAAAACAATGTTGAATAATAGTGGTGAGAGTGGGCATCCTTATCTTGTTCCTGATCTTAGTGGAAATGGTTTCAGTTTTTCACCATTGAGAATGATGTTGGCGGTGGGTTTGTCATATATGGCCTTTATAATGTTGAGGTTAGTTCCCTCTATGCCTACTTTCTGAAGTGTTTTTTATCATAAATAGGTGTTGAATTTTGTTGGAGGATTTTTCTGCATCTATTGAGATTATCATATGGTTTTTATCCTTCAGTTTTTTAATATGGTGTATCACATTGATTGATTTGTGTATACTGAAGAATCCTTGCATTCCTGGGATAAACTGCACTTGATCATGTACAGGATCCTTTTAATGTGCTGCTGGATTCTATTTGCTAGTAGTTTCTTGCGGATTTTTTCAACTATGTTCATCAGTGATATTGGTCTGTAGTTTTCTTTTTTTGTGTCATCTTTGTGTGGTTTTGGTATCAGGGTGATGGTGGCTTGTAGAATGAGATTGGGAGTGTTCCTCACTCTGCTCTTTTGGAAGAGTTTGAGAGGGCAGATGTTAGCTCTTCTCTATATCTTTGATCAAATTCACTTGTGAAGCCATCTGGTCCTGGGCTTTTGTTTGTTGGAAGAGTTTTAATCACAGCTACACTTTCAGTGCTTGTGATTGGTCTGTTCAGATTTTCTATTTCTTCCTGGTAGAGTCTCAGAACGTTGTGCTTTTATAAGAATTTCTCCAGTTTTTCCAGGTCGTCCATTTTATTGGCATATAGTTGCTTGTAGTAATCTCTCATGATCCTTTGTATTTCTGCAGTATCAGTTGTTACTTCTCCTTTTTCATTTCTAATTCTATTGATTTGAGTCCTCTCCCTTTTTTTCCTGATGAGTCTGGCTAGTGGTTTATCAATTCTATTTATCTTCTCAAAGAACCAGCTTTTAGTTTTATTGATCTTTGCTACAGTTTCCATCATTTCTTTTTCATTTATTTATAATCTGATCTATGATTTCTTTTCTTCTGCTAACTTTGGGATTTTTTTGTTCTCTTTGTCTAATTGCTTTAGGTGTAAGGTTAGGTTGTTTACTTGAGATTTTTCTTGTTTCTAGAGATAGGATTCTATTGCTATAAACTTCCCTCTTAGAGCTGTTTTTGCTGCATCCCATAGGTTTTGGGTCATCGTGTATATATTGTCATTTGTTTCTAGGTATTTTTTCATTTCCTCTTTGATTTCTTCAGTGATCTCTTGGTTATTTAGTATCATATTGTTTAGCCTCCATGTGTTTTTTTTTTTTTTTTTTTTTTTTTTTTGCGGTACACAGGCCTCTCACTGTTGTGGCCTCTCCCATTGCAGAGCACAGTCTCCGGACGTGCAGGCTCAGTGGTCATGGCTCACAGGCCCAGCCGCTCTGCGGTATGTGGAATCTTCCCGTATTGGGGCCCGAACATGCATCCCCTGCATTGGCAGGTGGACTCTCAACCACTGCACCATCAGGGAAGCCCCTTTTGTTTGGATTTTTTACAGTTTTTTTTCCTGTAATTGATATCTAGTCTCATAGCATTGTGCTTGGAAAAGACACTTGATAGGATTTCAGTTTTCTTAAATTTACCAAAACCTAATTTGTGAGCCAAGATATGATCTATCCTGGAGAACGTTCCATGAGCACCTGAGAAGAAAGTGTATTCTGTTGTTTTGGAATGTAATGTCCTATAAAATCAATAAGTTCCATCTTGTTTAATGTATAATTTAAAGCTTGTTTTTCCTTATTTATTTTCATTTTGGATGATCTAATGGTGAAAGTGGGGTGTTAAAGTTCCCTACTATGACTGTGTAACTGTGAATTTCCCCTTATATGGCTGTTAGCATTTGCCTTATGTATTGAGGTGCTCCTATGTTGGGTGCATGAATATTTACAATTGTTTTATATATATATATATTGCAGTACGCAGGCCTCTCACTGTTGTGGTCTCTTCCGTTGTGGAGCACAGGCTCCGGACCTGCAGGCTCAGCGGCCATGGCTCACGGGCCCAGCTGCTCCACGGCATGTGGGATCTTCCCAGACCGGGTCACAAACCCATGTCCCCTGCATTGGCAGGCGGACTCTCAACCACTGCGCCACCAGGGAAGTCCACAATTGTTATATTTTCTTCTTGGATTGAACCCTTGATCATTATGTAGTTTCCTTCTCTGACTCTTGTAATAGTCTTCATTTTAGAGTCTATTTTTTCTGATATGTGTACTGCTACTCTAGCTTTGTTTTGAATTCCATTTGTATGGAATATCTTTTTCTATCCCCTCACTTACAGTCTGTATGTGTCCCTAGGTCTGAAATGGGTCTCTTGTAGACAGCATATATATGGGTCTTGTTTTTGTATCCATTCAGCCAGTCTATGTCTTTCGGTTGGAGCATTTAATCCATTTATATTTAAGGTAATTATTGATATGTATGTTCCTATTACCATTTTCTCAATTGTTTTGTGTTTGTTTTTGTAGGTCTTTTCCTTCTCGTGTTTCCTGCCTAGAGAAGTTCATTTAGCATTTGTTGTAAAGCTGGTTTGGTGGTGCTGAATTCTCTTAACTTTTGCTTGTCTGTAAAGGTTTCAATTTCTCCATCGAATCTAAATGAGATCCTTGCTGGGTAGGTAATCTTGGTGTGTGTTCTTCCCTGTCAGCACTTTAAGTATGTCCTGCCACTCCCTTCTGGCTTGCAAAGTTTGTGCTGAAAGATCAGCTGTTAAACTTCTGGGGATTTCCTTGTATGTTATTTGTTTCTTTTCCATTCATGCTTTTAATATTTTTTCTTTGCATTTAATTTTTGATAGTTTGATTAATATGTGTCTTGGTGTGTTTCTCCTTGGATTTATGCTGTATGGGACTCTCTGTGCTTCATGGACCTTATTGACTATTTCCTTTCCCATGTTAGGTAAGTTTTCAACTATAATCACTTCTAATATTTTCTCACACCGTTTCTTTTTCTCTTCTTCTTCTGGGACCCCTATAAATCGAATGTTGGTGCAGTTAATATTGTCTCAGAGGTCTCTGAGACTGTCCTCCATTCTTTTCATTCTTTTTTCTTTATTCTGCTCTGTGGTAGTTATTTCCACTATTTTATCTTCCAGGTTACTTATCCGTTCTTCTGCCTCAGTTATTCTACTCTTGATTCCTTCTAGAGAATTTTTAATTTCATTTATTGTGTTGTTCATCATTGTCTGTTTGTTCTTTAGTTCTTCTAGGTCTTTGTTAAATGTTTCTTGTGTTTTCTCCATTCTATTTACCAGATTTTGTATTATCTTTATTATCATTACTCTGAATTCTTTTTCAAGTAGACTCCTTATTTCCTCTTCATTTGTTTGGTCTGGTGCGTTTTTACCTTGCTTCTTCATCTGCTGTGTGTTTCTCTGTCTTCTCATTTTGCTTAACTTACTGTTTTTGGGTTCTCTTTTTTACAGTCTTCAGGTTCATAGTTCCCTTTGTTTTTGGTGTCTGCCCCCAGTGGCTAATCTTTGTTCAGTGGATTGTGTAGGCTTCCTGGTGGAGGGAATGGTGCCTGTGTTCTGGCGGATGTGGCTGGATTTTGTCTTTCTGGTGGGCAGGACTGCATCTGGTAGTGTGTTTTGGGGTGTTTGTGAACTTAGTATGGTTTTAGGCAGCCTCTCTGCTAATGGGTGGGGTTGTGTTCCTGTCTTGCTAGTTGTTTGACATGGGGCGTCCGGCACTGGACTTCCTGCCCATTGGGTGGAGTTGGGTCTTAGCACTGAGACAGAGATCTCTGGGAGAGCTCTCGCCGACGGTTATTATGTGGGGCCAGGTGGCTTCTGGTGGTCCAATGTCCTGAACTCGGCTTTCCCACCTCAGAGGCTCAGGCCTGACACCAGGTGGAGCACCAAGACCCTGTCAGCCACATGGCTCAGAAGGAAAGGGAGAAAAAAAGTAAGAAAAAAAATAAAAATATAAAAAATAAAATAATTAGAATAAAATTTTTTTAATTATTAAAATGAGAAAGTTTAAAAGTAATTGAAAAAAAAGAAAAGAGCAACCAAACTAGTAAACAGATCCACCAGTGATAACAAGTGCTAAAAACTCTCCTAAGATAAACATAAAAATCAGAAACAAGTCAGTCACTGACAGCAAACCACAGTCTACAGTTGCTCTCAACATCCACTGCCTCAATATTGGGTTGAATCATTGTCTGTTCATGTATTCCACAGATGCGGCGTACCTCAAGTTGATTGTGGGAATTTAATCTGCTGCTCCTGAGGCTGCACAGAGAAATTTCCCTTTCTCTTCTTTGTTTGCACAGCTCCTGGGGTTCAGCTTTGGTTTTGGCCTCACCTCTCTGTGTAGGTTGCCTTCAGGCTTCTGGTCCTTTTTTGGAAGTCTGAGGTCTTCTGCCAGTGTTCAGTAGGTGTTCTGTAGTAGTTCCACATGTAGATGTATTTTTGATGTGTTGTGGGGAGGAAGGTGATTGCCACGTCTTACTCCTCCACCATCTTGAAGGTCCCCCCAATCTACATGATTTATTGTTGTTTGCTATTTTATGTCCTGTGTTTATCATGTATGGATCCTAAGTTTATAAAAATGACTTTATGATAATGATAACCACTCAAGTATCCTTAACAAGGTCATTTCCAATATTATTACCTTTATACCTCAGTATTCTCTTCATATTTCAGTTCTAAAAATGACTGAAGTTTATTGTCATTACTTAGAACCACATTATTTCAGCTATTTTTAATATTTTCTCTCTTGGTTTTCAAATTTCTCTTTTCTCAAATTTCTTTTTTCCCCTCTAATGTATCTCTTAATTTATTGAAACCTTATATACTTTGAGTATTTTATCTTTGGTCTTTCTCTTAATTTGTCTCTCTGTCCCTCAAGCAAAAGCAAGTTTAGTTTACATAGGCACAGTATTAATCAGTCTTTTGCCATGCCTCTTTCCCTTTCTCTTACATTTACCTGGTACCTTAGGAAACTTGTAGGTATACCTATAGATTTAATTTAATTTATCATTATTTGATTTTCAACCCACAGTATTCTGGCCTCCATTTTCACATTTTGAACTGCTCTTTCAAAATTGATAATAATCTATGTGTTGCTAATTTCTGTGTATTCACATATTTTACCACTCTGTACTGTATGATATTTATCATTCTATGTCCATCTTAAATTATTTTCCCCTTCCCTTATCATCTTTGATTGTGTCTGTTCCTTATTGGTTCTCTATTTCTTTTGATACTCATTTTATTCTCCTGTCCAACTAACTGTGTGATGTCTAGTTCTTCATATAAACAAAATTTAAAAATCCCTATTAAAATAATGGTAGAATTTATTTTTGTAGTGAGCTTGTCATTTTAAGAGAACTTTGAGCCATAAATATCTAACACAAGAAACAGTTTAAAGGAGAAAATAAGACGAAAGTTTTTGTTTAAGACTTTTGTTCTTATTTTGATATCTGCTGTTTACTAAGTTAGCCAACTCATAATATCACTGAGCATCTGTTTCTCATCTGAATAATTAGATAATAAAACATTCTATGAGATGATAAAATTAAAACAAGAGTGTATAATATAATGATACCTATAAATCATTTAAAATAATCACTGCCAGTATTTATTTTATTCTAAATATGTACTTCTAACAGTTAAAGTGCATAAACACTGACTTTTAAAAGATGGCATATTATATGAATGCTGATTTTTAATTTTTTTAAAGAGAGGTTATTCATGTAACTACATATCTGTGCTTTAATTGCTCAATTTCTTTCTTTTGAAATTCCCCCATTTACCCAAATAAATTTATTTCAAGAGACTTCATTCATTTTATGAAACAATTAGGTTTGAAGTGATTACTGTTGAGCATTTATGAAATAAATTTAATCTAAATTCCAGATATTGTCTGGAAGCCATTTAAAATTTATAGCAATATATTGGGTATTTTATGCTCATAAATTCATTTTATATGCAGTATTATCTGTACAATGCAACTTTTCATTATAAAAGTGACTCTTCTAATTCTGCAATATGAGATGAACCCATTCATGCCATAATCAAGTATTATAAAGAAAAATCAATAAAATGTAAAATGATACATAGAATTTTGTTTCTGTATTTTATATTCAAAGTACATACAATAAGGAACACTGAATCAGATGTAATGATTTACAAAGAAATCTCTATATTTTGGACATTTAGATATCAGATCACATTTTTGAATAATAGTTTCCTTAGTCAAAAAGAGTTTCTATAATATAACATTATAGCATGCGTTCATATATGCTGTCATGATATATTTAGTTCTCATAGTACTGATTAGTCAGGATATATTTAGTTCTCACAGTATTGATTAGTTACTTGATCCACATATATTTATATGTGCCTATATGTATGTATATAT
This sequence comes from Tursiops truncatus, assembly GCF_011762595.2. Classification (NCBI taxonomy): domain Eukaryota; kingdom Metazoa; phylum Chordata; class Mammalia; order Artiodactyla; family Delphinidae; genus Tursiops; species Tursiops truncatus. The sequence continues at coordinate 19,536,359 of NC_047036.1, forward strand.
ATGTGTGTGTAATTTAATTGTAAGTACTAGTTTAATTCATTAAAGATCTAGATATACCAATAAAAATATATTTTTCTACATATTTGATTTGTAGTAAAAGTGTATAAAATACAATTTTCCCTGTATTATGAAATTGTATATCATGTTTAAGACAAAAAGCACTTTAATTACTTGAAGTAATATACGTTGGACTCATTGGTGTACGTTTTCTGGAAGATATAAAATATGTTGATATAAAATATGTCTATTAAGAAATATGTACATTTTTTTTGTCAGTACAGACTTGCCTTCCACTTTGAAAGCCCACATACTGTTGGCAGGGGAAGATTTTCCTATTTGTTTCTTTGGGGGTACTACTAGAAGCTCACCATATTGATTTGTAAAGTATTTCTTCTAGGTGTTTCTAGTGCTATCCTTCTGCATGTACCTGTTTTCCATCTTAGATCTAATTCAACCTTACTGAATCTATCAATCAATCTCTCTCTCCCTCTTTCCTTTCAAAAAACATTTTTCAGTTGCTCTGTTAATAATAATCAGAGAAGTTTTATTTTTTGTGAAATGCTTCACAGAACCGTATCTACTGCACAGTGTCATATTTTTCAGAGAAGGAAAATAATGAAGTATATCAAGGCAAATATTGGATCTCAAAGTTGTTTCTGTTGTCACTGCATTCTCTGATTAATGTACCTAACAAGTCTACAAGCCCTAGAAGAATAGAAACTGCAAGAGGTATGAAATCTTCCTACTATTATAGTAAACAACAGATATTGTAGCATTTATGTGTAAAAGTTCAAATTTCATTGATTAAACATTAATGCTTATGATGATTAACAAGGGATAAATTTTCAATTTGCAATTAAACAGTGCATTACATAAATATGAATGTACCTATGGCTATAGAAATTAATTGAATATTTCAGTGCTTAAACATTAGTTTCAGGAAAAAACAAACAGCTGTGCCAGGTATAATCAATTGAGTAGGTAATTTGTAATTAATTATAGACACATATGGCCAATGCTACTCATACAGAGAACAAGCATTTCTTAGGTAATAAAGGAGGCAAATGTTAAATTATCTGTAACTATTAAAGACTATCTTCATTGTCATATTGTGGATTAGTTTGACAATAATCTATTCTACATTTTATGTATGTATGAATCACTTGAAAAAATGAATAGTTTTCATTTGGGGGAAAAAAAAGCACATTTCCATAGAGATTTAAAAAATAACTTTCTTTTGATTCACATGTTAACACTAGAGAAGTAGTTCCATGACAAAAACTTTTCCAGAGGTGTTTCACTCATTTGTTGTTGAACTTGGTGAGAAAGAGACAAAGATAATATATTCAGGTAAATTATTTATTTTCTGTAGCTGTGAATCATGTTTCAACTATGTGTATAATACCTTACTTATTTTTATTTGAAAAAAACTTTTTCTGCGGCCTGTGTATTATGATTATCTAACATAATCCTTGATGTGTCTTGGTTATTCTCCTCAGCTACATTGTCATGTAAGACTATATCTAAAGAAATGCAAAACTAATTGCTTTTCTGTATCTCTGAGATATAAGATTGTGTTTGGTGTTGACTTAGTATATCTATACTTCTCAATGTATTAATTTAATTATCCCACAGATTTAAATGATTTCTTATATAGTTATGACTCAGACATAAAAACCATACCTGTTCAAATTCTTCAAGTCTTTCTGGGTAAAGCAAATATTTTGCATTTATTTACTTAAAACTGACATTATTATGAAATGCAGTACTTCTTCTAAATGCATTGTACTGTTTACTTCTTTATAAACAACAACAATAAAAACTGTATCTAGTTTCTATTGTTAGGAACAGTGCTTTGTGCTTAATATTGTTTTAACTTTTGTTTATAACTTCATTTTCAATTTTGTTTTTACAAAGAGCTCTGAATATTTAAAAGTCTGATTTGCCTTCATTATTCTTTGAATTGTATGCATTATCTGACTCTTAAAATGAATAATGTTAATTATAATTATTATCATTGATATGTGGCATAATTGCCACGTGGTATACTATATAAAACAAATATTACACATAATATTTTTTAGTTTTTATATTGCTACAAAATAAAATAACATAAATTTGTGCAGAAAATTATTAGGTATCAGATGGTATAAGTTAGTTGCTACTTGGTTGATTGTTAATTCCACCTCCATACTTGAAAATCCATATACAATCTGATATCTTCCAATTCCAATATCTAAACTAAACAGGCCAGTAGAACTGATTTGCAAGAAACATTAGAAGTTTTTTAACAAAAGGAAAAAAATGATATAGGTTAGAAACTTTGATCTACATAAAGAAAAGGAAGAGCATCAGAGAAGGAATAGTGATAGTAAAATATAAAAACTTCTATTTTCCTTAAATTAATTGATCTAATAGATAACAGTTTGTTCAAATTATAACAAAAATGTGTTTGATTATGTATGCTGTGTGTGTGTGTGTGTGTGTGTGTGTGTGTAGAAGTGAAATGAATGACAGCAAGGATACAAGGGCTGGGAGGGAGAAATTAAGATTCTTTTACCATTATAGGGTACTAGCATTACCTGTGAATTAGAATAGTGCTATTTTAAAGTGGACTTGGATTAGTTTTAAATGTGTGCTGTGAACTCGAAGGCAACACCTAAAAAATTAGGAAAGGAGTACAACTGATATGCTAAAAACAAAGATAAAATGGAATCATGTTAAATGCTCAGTTAAAAGCACAAAATGCAGAAAAAGAATGGAGACAAAAGTTGGAACATGAAAACAACTGTAGCTATATTAATTTCAGACAGAGGACAGAGTATGTATAATAATTCTGTGGCATTGTTCTGCATGGGAGATTTGTCTCTTCTCTTCATATATTTATTAGGTCATTTATTATAGACTTATGGATGTTTATTTTGAACCTTGGCTTATAAATCAATACTACTTTATTTGTTCAAGTCGTTCTAGCTTTGAATTTTGGGAGTTCATTCATTTGGCTCCTGTGTTCCTTTGAGACTGTTTGCTTGTTTCAGAGCAATTTCTTACTCTGGTACTAAAAAATGTTCCAGACCCATCTTTTGTATTTCCTGTCCCATTGCTAGAATCAGTAATGTGTCCATGGAGTCCTGCTTCCTTTTATTGCAGAATGATATTACACATCCAGAACTGAAGTTAAGTTTGCTTACTGCTACTGGGATGCTTTTGTTCCAGGCCCTCTTGGCTGACAGAGAAAGTAAATATATATGTGTATATATATGTATACTAACCTTATCATTTACATATATCCGTAAATATTTCTACATGTACTCATCTGTATCTGTATTAAGTTAGACATGAGTTCATCCCACTCTCTCCTCCCCTCCTTGCTTATCTGTAAACTCCCACTCAAGCTGTGAAAAACTTGGCTCCCACCACCCACCATCCATTCCCTCAATTGTTTAATTCCAGCATACATTATAGCAGTATCAGCATTTTAAACCCATAACCCTTATGATATAACTTTATTGCTTATATACAACTTGTTTGGTCATTAATGTCCACTTATTTGAAAAATCACTTAGGTCAGCAACTTTTCTCCCCACCCGCTTCATGGAGGTTGTTTTATACATTTGTAATATTTTTAAAAATCACATTCTGTGTTCCATCCTGGGATCTTCTCAACCTCCCAAATGACCTTAAAACATTATATATTAAGTTTCACTCTTTGTACAGTGAAGTGTTTTGGAAAAATGCAGTTTTATGTATCTATAGTTAAAGTATCATATATAATAGTTTCACCACCCTTAAAAATAATCCCCTGAGTTCATCTATTGAATCCCCTCTTCTTCCCTACCCCAAACCCCTAGTAACCACTGATCTTTTTACCATCTTTATACTTTGCCTTTTCCAGAATGCCATGTTATTGGGATCATGGAGTATGCAACATTTTCACACCAGTTTCTATAATTTAGCAATATACATGTAAGATTTATCCATGACCTCTTTGTGGTTTGATAGCTCATTTTTTAAACTATTGTAAAATATAGCTAAAATAATCTCATTTTAACCATTTGTAAGTATACAATATAGTAGCATTAAACACATTCACAACATTGTATAACGATCACATCTATGTGGCTCTCTCCGTCATCGTCATGTTTTTTCTATATTTCAAATTCTCCATAAGTCCTAACCTGACCACCTTATTTAACATTGCATCCTACCATAAATTCTTTCACACCAAAATCTCTTTAAAAATACTGCTTTTTCTTCTCTCCTTGCCATTCAAAACCTTCTAACACACAGTAATTTGAGTGTTTTTGTTCATTGTGGTTGTTCCATGCTAAATGTAAGCTCCAGGAAGGCAAAGATTGTTGTTTTGCTTGCTGATACATACAAGATCTTAGAAGAATACCCTGAACATAGTAAGTGCTCTCTCTCTCTCTCTCTCTCTCTCTCTCTCTCTCTCTCTCTCTCTCTCTCTATATATATATATATATATATATATATATATGTACTAATAAGTAACTGGAAGAATAAATACAAGGACCTCTGAGTCAGCAGGACATAAACAGATTTATTTTAAACATGTTTTGGTTGGGAGCTGGCGTTAGAGCTGGGGACCAATTAGATGTCACAGGTTTTTGTTTTTGTTTCTCATTTCTCTCCCCAAGTGAATTTTTACAGCAAGTGGCTTTAAATTCATGAGAAAAAATGACTGGATGGCCACTCTAGCTAATCTTTATGGTTTTGGAAAGTACCCAATGACCTAATTTTATAACTGGCTCTCAACATTGTGAAGCTTACTGTTATAGTTTTCAGAAGAGTTCTGTTCATTTACAGAGTCATCTCCTAAACTTGTTAAGTTGAAAGTTTTTATGCTTAATTATTCACCAATTAGTTTCCATTCTTTTTCTCTTTCTATTTCCAAGAAATCTTCTAATATTTTGCCTACTTATTGCACATTGCCATTCCCCCCTCTCTTATTGATTTTCTTTTTAGTATCTGTTTTTAATTAATTCAGGTTGGAAAGTAAACTCATGTGATCATGCGTGCCACATGAACTGGAAGACTCTGAGAGTTCATTTTTATTTTAAGTGGGAAACAAACCTAAAAGCTCACACGGCATTGTGCATAGGCCCACCAAATATTACGATTCACAGATATTGTTGTCTATATAAAAATGTTATGAATAAGAAAATAAATAAGCATTAATAAATTCATAATGTGTTATTAAATTTGTAGACTGTTAATAAATTTGCAGTGTTAAAAATTTGTAGAAATTCAAAGTGTTAATAAATTTGTAGGAACATGTGTGTGTGCGCGTGTGCACCAATCAATGAAATGCTCATTGTGAGGTGATCTTCATTTATTTTGACATGAAGATGTGATTTTACATAAAAGTAAGTAGAGAACCAACAGAATTTACTATTACTATGGACACAAAATTGAAACTACATTTGCTAAAATAGTGAGATAAAGAACTGAAAAATCTATCTCAACTATGTGTCTATTTCAACAAAAATCAGAAGTTGTTCATTTTAAAAATACCAAATTAGAATATCTATGATGATAAGAAAAAAAATTAGAATTATAAGAACATAGTATTTTGAATATAGTATTTTAATGGATTATTTATCTCAAAAAGAAATAAAAAAAATTGAGAAATATTAGAGAATGACCATATTTGGCCAATTAATTATTCTAGGCCTACATAATATAAAACAAGTCCACATAATACTAAGACACAAAACTGATTTTACAGATGTTTGAAACTTAAAAGTTACATTTAAAAAATAATGTCTTTTGTAGTTTATGTTTTATAAGGAATTATATTAGTTATATATTTGTATGAAGAGATTATTACAGAAACAAAATCATTGAACCAGATCCATTTTACATGAATTCAAATAAAATTAACTATTTTCATATAGCCCAAATAAAGCTCCCTCTACAGTTCCTTACTTCAACTGATAAGTCTTATGTTTTAGTCACATGTTCTGGAAAACAATATTTGAAGTAGTTTGTAATATACTAAGTAGAGAATGATATGTCTTTTGAAGAAATGTTCTATGTATGATAAATCTTTCATTGCCTAATCATTGGATGTAACAGAGTCTTAATTTTTAAATTTGATTTTAGTGATGTTATTTATACTGAAAGAACTTTTGTTTGCTTGAGGAAATCATCCCATATTTTCTCCCAGTTAAAAAAAATTATATATATATATATATATATATAAAAATATACATTTATTTATTTATTTATTTATTTTGCAGTACACAGGCCTCTCAGTGTTGTGGCCTCTCCCCTTGCGGAGCACAGGCTCCAGACACACAGGCTCAGTGGCCATGGCTCACAGGCCCAGCCGCTTCGCGGCATGTGGGATCCTCCTGAACTGGGACACGAACCCATGTACCCTGCATCGGCAGGCGGACTCTCAACCACTGCGCCACCAGGGAAGCCCCGAGTTAAAAATATTTTTGAGGTCACCCCTGACAAATGTTTATTTAGCATTTGCTTGAGTACCATTCATAAACATTCATTCATTAAATATTTATCAATTGCTATGTTTCACCTGAAAGTGTACCAGGCTAGAAGTCAAAGTTCAAGAGGAACTTTGTTCTCAAGAAGCTTATTGTGTAGCAACAATACAAACAACAAATTAGAACATTACTCTTCAGTGAGTCACATACAATAGTTTGGATTTTCCAGCCAAAAATTTTTAAAAATATGTTTATACATAGGAAGGACAATGTTCAGTTATGAAAATATAGAAAGCTGGGAAAAAATAAAATAAAACTGCAGGTATCAGAAACTCTAAGTGGAATTTTAAGCTTGTTTAACCATAGAGTTATTAGCCAAACAGGATAAATGCCTAAGAGACTGAGATTATAATAGCCATTGGGAGATAGCCAGCTATGAAAGTTACAGGCCCCTTTAATTGAAGAAAAACTAACAAGATCTTTGAGTAATTGATGAATCCATTGAGCCATAAGCATGAGGATGTTCCAAATATTTCTTTAACAGTAAAGTTGGAATAATGACATTCTGTGTGATATACAAAAGGCAGGAGGTTTTACTACCCACACAGTCTCTGAAGAAATAACTAAAAGATAAACTTAAGCATGAAAGTCTATTTAAAAAAAAAAAAGGCAGAGTAAAAGAAATTTTCTAAGGGTAAAATAAGATGGTGGAATATATTTGTAAATTTAAGGAAGGATTGGACATAAATAATTAATAGTGTAAGTAAAAGTTATATTGATAAATTCAAGAGTTTAAAGATGTGGAATTTAAGTAGCAAACAATAAAAACACAAGAAAATACAGTAAGCAGGGAGGTTTAAAGGGTGATAGAGACATTTATGGTTTATGTCTTGTTACAAGAAAAATATTAATTAGCTCTATGCTTTGTAAGAGAATAAACCATTCAGGCAAAATTTCAGAATAACCTCTAAAAGAAGACAATTAAAATGTAGACGAAATGCAGACAAAAAATGAAAAGGGGATACTGGTCAAAAAAGGTAAAATAATTGTGTACGATTATAAAGAAATTTGTGCCAGACTATTTAATTAACTGAAGCATTTCTTTAAAACAATACTTCATTGGATGATATGCATAGTATTTTTGAATTTTTTCTTTTTCAGTTTTATAAGTGGTGAAAGAGATGCATAAAAAAAAGGATGCTATTGGCAATTTATAATTAAAAAGCCTTGGCCAAAGAGTCAGGAAATTGGCCTGTGTAAGAAAGAGCTATCTTATATCTCATGGGGACAGTTCTATGATTATCTCTAGAGACACCAGGAAGTCTGTTACTGACCCTTGGCCAAGATAAGGATGAGAATGGCTGCTAGTGATTTATAATGTGCTATTTAAAGTTTAAACTTCCCTGAAGGTACTTTGAGGTGAGACTGTCTATATTGTTTTTGAGATATACAGATGGATTGCAAGTCCAAGCCAGTGTTAACCCATGTCTGAGTTTGTTGTCCCCATGAATATTTTTCTGCTACTGTCATTACCTTCCTTTATTCTTTTTTAAGCACAGCAACCAACATGTCATGATATAACATTCCTCTGCTCAAAAGCCTCTAGTGACTCTATCTCAGAAAAACCAAGTCTCCACAAGGGCTTGAAAAAGTCCTATGAAATCTGCCTCCAGTTACCTCTCTTACTTCAACTCCTCCTACAGGTCCTCTCGTTACACTGGCTTCATCAGTTTCTGGAACAATCCAGTATGTCCCATTTCAAGGTCTTTAAACTTGCTATTGCCTCAGCCTGGAATTTTCTTCCCCCAGACAAAAAACAAGGCTCACTCCATTTCCTTCATGTCTTTACTCACTTTTTGCAAATTAAGTTTTTCTGGTCACTAGATCTAAAATAACAATTGCATCACCTCTGACAACATACATTTTGTCCTCTTTTAATTTTCTCCATAGCATTACCACTACATAGCTTAATAGGTATTTATTTAACTTATTTGTTTTGTCTCCTCCAGGTGGACAGAAATTGAGTCTCTTTTGTTTACCACTGTAACCTCTGAGTTTAGAACAGAGCCCGGCACATTATAAGGGTGTAAGATAGAGTTGATTTACAGCTGGAATAAATATCTCTGGGGTCTCCTGAATATCTGGCTTTAACCCTTGGCTATGACAAGAATGGAGGGTTTTATGCTGTGCTGCTTAAAGTGTGGAACACCCTGGGAACAGTATGTTTACTAATGGTTTTAAACTAGTATATTAGAAAACCTGGCTTCACCACATGACAACAGGGGCATAAAAATCCCCATTGGGAACTTCTCTATTGAGACTTCCCAAAGCTAAAAGTTTTACATAGATCTTGATGGTCAATGTCAGAATAGGACACTGGGAATACTTGACTGGCTGATTTCTGAGACCCACCAAAATTTGACTGCACCCTCTCTCTTTCTGTTCCTTATCCTTTGCCTTTAAAGAAACATCTTCCATGAGTACGCTTTTTAGAATCTTGTATTTTTCAAATATCCAATCTCCTGAAATTTTTATGGAGATACTCAATAAATATTTCTTGAATGAGTAAATGAATGACTGGTGAAAGTCCATTCAGTTCTACTTAATGAATATTGACTCAAACATTCCATAGCAGAATCATTAAAAGAATGGGTTCATCAGCATTATGTAATCATTTTTTATATGTCTTAAATTCCTTTGAATAATATTGCTTTACAGTAATTTAAAATTGTTGTCAAATCAGCAAAGAAGAAAGAGTATCATGAAGACTTGACTTCTTTTATTCTGTAGCAGCTCAATTAGCTTCATTCACTGGAACCACTGCAGATCTTTCCCTTTAGATGGGGAAAACCAAGAGCAACCAAAAGTGAGAGGGTTTAACATGAGAAGAAATGTTTTCTACTGCTGCACCTTGTATTAACTGTCCCTTAAGGCTCATTTCCTAGAATAGATTTGTTCTAGGTTCTCAGAGCAAATGACAAAAGACAAAACACCTGTTAAGAAGCTCAAAAACACAACCTTTCTTTTTCTGTTTTTTTTTTTCCTTTTCTTGTCCTAAAATGCCAGTGAATGGTATCCCTACACCCCTCCATCAATTTTCTTCTCATTATTTACTAGTCTTATTGCATGATAAACTGAGAATACAATGATTTTTCTTTGTGGGATTTTTCTTTTTCGCTTTGTTGGTATATGTTTTGGGAAATAATGTGTTGTGCTTTGCTATGTAAAGTTTCTATATCTAGCTCCCTAGCTCCAACTGGCTAACTGTATTAGGCAAATCTTAAATCTCTTTTTCTTTCCTCCTATCTGGACTCCTAATTCTTAGTAAATTTACACTCATTTCCTTCATTGTAAGATTGTTATCATGTCTATTTCTCTTTGTCTGTTTCTCTATTTCTACTTATATAAAATTGAAAACATAATGCGTGCATAATATTCACAACGTAAAACATTTGCCTTATTAAATATATCTGTGAATCATGCTCATTACTATTTATTTTATTCTATATTTACCAATACATACTTTAATTTTAACATTTGTTTATTTATTATTTCATTAATAATTTTTAAAGTTTTACAATGCTAAATTTTTAGTAAGCCCAAATGCATAGTTATTATTGAGGAAACACAAGGTTTTATATGGTTACGTAGAGGTTTTCATTTATGTGTTTCAAATACCATATTATCAATTTATTTCTTATTTTTTGCTATTGGGAAATTTTATATAGATGTATATGTGTATATATATATATATATATATATAGGTGTGTGTGTGTATATATGTGTGTGTGTGTATATATGCACACACAACATATCTATCCATCTTTACTTTCCTTCTGATTGATTTTTTTAAATTCCACATTTGGAGGAGAAAATGGAATACATGTTGTAGTTTCCACAGCATTTAGTTGCCCAAAGTTACACTAAGTCAAAATTATTCTTGAAAGTTTCGTATGTTGTCTCCATGTACGAGACCTAAAATTTCTCTCATAATAAGCCCAGCAGACAGTTTTGCTTCCAGCTTAAAAATTCATAGCAGACCATTTATATGAAATAGACAGTTTATGTTTAGAAGCCATGTAATGTGGCATATAATGCTTAGAGTATTATATGCTTCCATTTATGGAAGCAGTATTGTCATATATTATCATAGCATATCATAAGCCAACTGAGGGAAAAAGAGATTCAAATCTCTAAGAGTCTCATTTCATGCTTGTTCAAGAATGTAAGGTCATGAGTATAATTAGTGTATGGCCTATGTCTGTAAATATATTTTTTGGTTCTCTCTTACTCTCATTTTTGCTAAATGCATATAATTTTTATTAATTTATCTATTTTTATATCATTGTGTATCAAGAAGTCTTGCTCCACTTTTCATATATCCCCAAGCTTACTTCAAAGGGAGGAATATTTTACTCATCAGTATCCATGGGGAGATTCATGTGTGTGTGTGTGTGAACCCACAAAGAATTGGCTGCCTAATGTAAGGCAGTACAAATATGTGTGTTGATTTGTAAATCTATTCATTTGTACATGTCTATTCAAACAATATAAAACTGATGTCAACAGTATCATTAGCAGATATTTTATTCCTTCTTTCTTATTGCCCAGTCCTTGAAGAACAACAGGGTTGTTCACTTCCTTGTGAATCTTATAATTCACTCTGCTAAGGATATTAGAGGGCAATCAATTAAACATCACTTTTGCTTTCAAAATAAGCCTTGTCCTCTGAACTCTAGTGCTATCAAATAAATTTCATGCATTCTCAGACTGTGAAAGTACTAATTAACACTATTAAATATCACCATACAAATGTACTTTGATTTCTAAAAAAGGAAAAGAAAAGAAAGTGGTAAGTACAAGATCAATCCATTATTTTTATAGCAGATAAAATTTTCTCTATGAATTACTTTATAGCAATAAGATATACTCCTGTTCAGTTCTAAATTAATTCAGGTTATAATAATTAAAATTTGTACACCTGTACTGTTCACAGAGATGAACTGCAAATTACTACTGTCTACTTCCTTACTGAGTTTACAGTTATAATATGTTAATTACAATTTTAAGCCCACCCACCAAAATAAGTTTCATAGGTATTTCTAGTACTCACAGAGATAGATGATATATTTTATTTGAGGTAAAAACTTTTTAATATTTTTCCTACCAATAAAATTGGTATTTACTATACTATACTATAAATATATATTTATATAACTTATGTATTTATAATTATATAATATATAATTTATAAAATAAATATATAATTTTATACTATAAAATTCTAAAATTAAAACAAAAGCAACAATTTCAATTTTCTTTCTTGGAGTAGTTTGAGACCCAATACAGAGTTTGAAATTTTTGGATGCTAATACTGTCTTCTTTCCCTTCTGATTTCTAAACAACTGAAAAGAGATAAGTTTCCAAAAATCCAGGAGTTTTGAGTATATTTCAAAGAATGGCACTCATATATCATATTTCCTGTTTCTCTGTCCATTCTTTCTCCAAATTCAGACTTTTTAGCCTGTGTGGGAAAGTTAAATCTTGATTTTTGTTAAATCTGCAGGAAATATGAATATATTTGCTCCATCCAAAGAATGAATGTGTGTGTGAATGTGAACTTCTTTGCATACCCATGAGCATAATAAGGGACAATTAGATCCCACATTTCCCTCATTACTGGCCCAGCTTAATGGCAGAATTGATGTGAATTTGTTAGCAGGTCTACCCACTATACTAGCCACCTCCTACCATGTGTATGAGCATGTAGTTAAGGAGAAAATGAGGCCAGAAAGACAACACTTCAGTATTTCTTTCTATGTAGGCTGACTCAGAACTCCTCTTTTTCTATGAAAAGCTAAACAGATTCTTATTAATAAAAATCTATAATTCATACTGTTTTAGATATATTTTCAGGTAGATATGTAAAGTATATAAAGACAAATGTTATGTAAATTTTTTTCTCCCACTGCTTACACATTGATGCTTCTTCCTATTTTTGGTGATATTATCAATGGTTATCTCAAAGTCCTTCACTCAGTAAATCCCCTTAACATCTACCACAAAAATGATACCATCTATCACAAAAGTCTTATGTAATAGGCTTCAGTATTTTATTGAGCTTATATTCTTTGCTTTAGATGTAGATTATCCTTTAAGAATGAGTAGCTGGGGCTTCCCTGGTGGTGCAGTGGTTGAGAGTCCACCTGCCGATGCAGGGGACGCGGGTTCGTGCCCTGGTCCGGGAGGATCCCACATGCCGCGGAGCGGCTGGCCCCGTGAGCCATGACCGCTGAGCCTGTGCGTCCGGAGCCTGTGCTCCGCAACGGGAGAGGCCACAACAGTGAGAGGCCCACATACCGCAAAAAAAAAAAAAAAAAAAAAGAGTAGCTATTATGCAATAGGAAGTAAAAAAAGATACATAAGTAGCTTAATCATGTTTCTTATAATACGCAGTCATACATGAGGTGTGAAAATGTACAATAAAATGAACAAAGAAATTAAGCAAGCAGAGGAATAAACGTATGAGTTAGATTAGCAAACATCTATAATTTTGGAGAATCTTGTCTTCCAAAGAATACATAATATGGTTTTCACACACTTGGAATCAAACAAACAGGCATTAGGGTGATTATCAAGGAACTAAGAAAGCACCAAGAAAATGTTACCTCAGACCCAAAGTTTCTCCACATATCACAATAACATGCTAACATAAAAGCCTGGTTATTACATGAAAGGAAGGAGAGCAATAAGGCATCCCATGGTGGGATTCATGCTCAGTAAGGGGGTATTAGGAGGAAATCTGAGCAGGGTCGTACAATGTTGGGCTCTCAACAAAGAGGGAAAAAAGAGAGTCATCAACATGTTAAGGTACTAATGAAAGGTTCTGTATAATGTACAGGTATCATATAATGACTTGCATAGGGATTTCATAATGAAATAGAATAGTGAATGCTCTTGTAAGAGTACTTCAATTTTTTCATGTCTCCTACAATATCGACTTGAACTTGTGAAAATAGGATGATGTTAAATTAGTATACCATTGTCTGATATTAGTTCATTTTGTTCTTTCCTTCAGAGGCTCTATAAAACCAATATGCCTCCAGGCCTTTTAAAACGTAGCATACAACTTTAATGAGGATATATACCTCATTAAAGAAGAATATGAAAGATAAATACCTCCTTTGTATTAGTGTTTGTTTAACAGATTTTTGTTGCCTGTTAGTGAGGCTGGAATCCAAGTTACTGGATTGCATATCAGAATTTTTTTTTTAAATAAAGAATAGACTGGACTAGAACATAATACAGTAAAGATAATGCAACAGAATGAGTCTAGTAGAAGACAAAATACAATAGGGGGTTTCTCAGATCCTTTGTAAGACCTGTCCAGATTGCCATGAGTTTTGCAGGAAACTGGGAGACCTGGAACTTAGAAAGGATGTAACAAATTGGTCTCCTGACATTTCATATTTTATGGTATAAGATACTTATGAGTGAGGTCACCTTAGACGCTCCAGCTCCATAATATCCACCAGCTAAATGCAGTTGCATGTGTGGGCCTAGATGATTTTAAAAAGTAAACGGATCTTATATTGAAATATTATTTCTTGAGTATTTCAAGATTCTCTGTTGGAAATAATATTTTTCGATAGAAAAGTGAAATACAAGAGTAACCTTAACTTGAAGTTGTGTTATTCTAATTGTCATCATCGGTAATGTTCTCTTCACAATATTGCAGCAATATTAAGAATCTATAGCGACTAGGGCAATTACTTTTAAGTTTTGCTTTCTATGTATGGCAAAATTTTTTTTCTGTATTAAACATGTTGGAAAATATCATATTTTTCTTCATGGAGTTTTAAATTTAGCCTGTTAATATTTTGAAAATACCAGATGGGAACACGACAGAGGAACTATGGCACCAGCTGGAAGGAACTTACATTGGCCAAATTTGGGACAATTTGAACATCAAAAAGAATAATGATATTAATGGATTATAACACATTGAATTAAAATTTTAAAAAATGAATCTTTGTGAAATCAAATAAGGATATATTATTCTTTCAAAAATGTTGAAGAAAGCATAATTCAGAATAATAGATTTCAAAATTTGGAAAAGCAGGTGCTATGTCAGATTAAAGAGTTCCTGTCAGCAGTGCACTCTGTATGTATCTGCTTATTTTACCTACATATAATCTGTTACCTACATTGAAAATCTTACCAGTTTATAAAGTTAAGCCAATCCGTATCTTCTGGAATAACTGAAAACAAAACACAAAAACACGCAGAATTTACTGCCTACTCTAAATACATAATGGTCACTTGTATGCAATTGATGAAGGTTATCCAAGTATAAACTTCAACAGGTAAATTGGTAAGTATATATCAACAAATGTGTAATAGTTGCTGAAAGAACATTTTCAATGAATAATATTTTATTTTAGGCAAGGAGGCATGGAGATTAGGGGTTAAAGATAGATTGCTGGGTTCAACATGTGGTGTGTCTATATATCAACGTATGAATTTAGGAATTCACTTCTCTTCACATTTCATATGAAAAACAGTGATGATTATTTAACTAATGCAAAAACATCTTTGAAGAATACACCTTTCAAAACTTAGAACAGGGCTTAGTATGTGATAAATTCTCAGTAACATCTCAATAGTGAAACTAAGCTAATAAATAAATAATGATCTTTGTACGAGAAACCATGTTAAAGTCTTCACACATTTCAGTATATTTAATCTTCACCCTCAGCTCTACTTACTATCAATGGGACTGTTTCAGTTAAAAGTGAAAGATAAAGAAGTAATATAACCTTCCCAGTTTTAGTTAATGACTTATTGGATAACCTGGGGCCCAAAATCATATGTGTAAATGACAAACGTTGAATCTTAACCACTATGAAAATGTTCTAAATGTGATGGATTCATCCTGTACACGATGACTGTGGGTTACCTTTACCTTGTGGGATAGCCAAGGACTAGTAGTATCATTCTAACTGTGAATTGTGAAACAAATTGCCTTAAATGTTTTTGAGAAGTTTTCAAAAGACTATATGCCAATTCTTAAAATTAACTGATAATTTCCCTACCATATTTATGTAAGATTCATTGGATTTTGGGCCAGGATTACTGAAAGTGGAACTTTTCTTTTCAACACAATGAATGTGAGAGTGTCTGATTCCTCTGGGGGTTGCCAGCTGCCAGCCTGAAAAATCAATGTGATAACTAAAATTGTAAAATGTAGCTTTTAATTTGTTCTTGCGGTCTATTGAGCAAGACATTCAACCATGACAACACCCACCTGTCCATGCCTATAGTTTCTTTAGCTACCCACACTTATGCACATGGTACAAGACATAAATCATTCTTTCACTGTAGAAGGATTTAAATGCATATACTTAAAAAAATCTTTATTCACACTTAAAGTTGAAAAATTATGGAGAGGAATTCTTCACAGTGAGGATCAATATATATGTGAGCAGAAATGATCAATTTCCTCATTCCAAAGAAATACGTTATATGGTTAGTTAATAAGCTAATAGAACTAAGGCAGATTTTGAATTTTCTTGTGTCTACTACATCATTGCAAATGGAAAGAATCTCATTTGCAATGCTTTCCATGAGCTCCACTTGCTTAAAAAAAATAATAAATATTTTCATTTCAGTAGTGACCTGTCTAAAAGATTTAAGGAATTTGTATACACTTTCACTTTCAAGCAATTCAATTACATTATCTAATTTTACTGAACATATAAATGTATGTTTTAAAGATTGCCAGTAAAATTTCAAGGACGATTTAGGATTTTAGTTATTGTTCTTAATTTATATTGGTACTTATTAGGCATTTTAGATATCACTTGTATTTAAATCAATCAGTCATAATTCTATTTGTGGTAAGTTTCATAGTTTCACTTCCACAGGGTAATCTCAGGCTGAATAAGAATACCAATAGAAAGTAGATGTAACTGTGTATTTTTGTGACAGTATAAAACAGATTTATGATTATTCTACTGTGAATCTAATTTAACTTTCTATCACTTTTTCCCATAAAGGTGACTATGGTTTTAAGATACATTTGTATTCAATATATATATATATTTTTTTCTTTGCAGTATGCGGGCCTGTCACTGTTGTGGCCTCTTCCGTTGCAGAGCATAGGCTCTGGACGCGCAGGCTCAGCGGCCATGGCTCACGGGCCTAGCCGCTCCGCGGCATGTGGGATCTTCCTGGACCGGGGCACGAACCTGTGTCCCCTGCATCGGCAGGCGGACTCTCAACCACTGCGCCACCAGGGAAGCCCCATTTGTATTCAATATTAATTAAAGCCAATAAATAAAATTCTACAGTACCCTGACAGGTTGAATTCTGGATAGGGGATTAAGTTACTAAAAAATGAAAACAAAAGTCACTAATTTGACTTCTAGGTCTCATATTGGTTAAAGTGCATTTTCTTTAAAAGACATAATTATGTAGTTTATAAATTTTGAAACTAAGGAAAGAATATATGAAAAAGAAATTAGAAATTGCTTAGTTCTAAGCTATCCTTTCAAAATAGTGATAGGATTGATGTACTAGATTTGATTATCACTCCTTTTTGTTTTTCTTCTTTGCAGTATTACACCCATTCCTTTGAGGTGCAAATTTTTCAGTGATTCCAACTGTGGACAGAGTATCATTCTCTGTCCCATTGATACTGGGCATATTAGTAGAGTTGATTTTGGCCAATGGAATGTGAGTGTGTATGAGGAGATTAACGTGATGGATTTTTGCTCCTGAACTCTGTTGATCCAAGGTGAGAATAACATATGCCAAATAGCCACCAACAGTGCTACTTCAGCCCAGATCCCAAAATGAGACTTATAAAGTTGATCAGAACTACGTAGCCCACCAAGATCAGCCAAACCACAAGTGAACTTTAAGCCTGTGCATATGAAAATAAATTTTTATAGGAAGACATTGAAACTTTACAGTAGATTATTACTTTTTCCCAACAAAAATAATTATTTATACAGATGGTTTAACATGTGTTGCTTCTAGCTGTAAAATCTCACTTTTTGAAGGGATGCATGAGCTATTTTTCTCTATTTTATCTATTTTTTGACTTATATATTCACCATGTTTTCAATGTTTTTATATTTTCACTTCTCTCTCATTGATTAATTAACTAACAACTTTCTGTGTTTGGGCTAATACCTTGAAAAGATCTAACATTATTAAAGAATTTTGAAGAGTAATATACTTTTGGTAGTGATGAGTGTTAGTGAGTTGAGAGGAAACACTAGAAATAATGTAATAATTCATTTTCATGTTTAACTTAATATTCTTAATAGTAATAACCTTTATTTTAAATGGCATCCTTCCATAGAATCTAAAATACATTTGTGATACCTTTTATTAGAAATGGGCAGCGGTAGTTACCATTAGTTCAATAATAAATCACTAACCTTTCATCTGTTTCTGCAGGCATATGTTTGAAAGAGGAATTCATCAATACATGAGATGCTATTTTAAATGTTAATGAATAAAGTTTTGTGAAACTTAGCTATCTCACAAGAGCAATAAATCTTTAATCCAACTGAGATAGGAAGAGTAAAAAGATCCATGTATTCTCTGGGGAAAGATGAAATATAAATTGATATGAAGATAAACATATTTCTGTGGGTTAAAATTCTTCCTGCAAATACACTTGGATTTGTCAGTTATTTACAATTTTGCTTAGAGGATCACTTAAATTGGTTGTAGTTCCAACGAAAACAGTAATCATTTGATTGAAATGAATGAACTCTTGTGAGGCCCTGAACACTTTCTAATATTTCTTCCCATGCCTATAATTGTGAGAAGTCACATAACTTCAACAGAAGAATGGCTCTGTATAAATGGGTGTGGCTTCAGTGGATGACTAAAAATGTTCACCAGATATGCTGGGGCTCTTTTCCATGGCCCACTGCTGCCTGCATAATTAACTCACTTGGAATTTTAGGTCCTTATGTTGAAACTTAAAAGAGAAAAGACTTACACTATTAGATAGTTAACAGATATATATCCTCATATATTATTATTGCATCCTTATATATTATTACAAAGCAATAATTTTAGAGTCAGTTTGAAAGGAGTAATTGTAGTGATCACCATCATTAACTAAATTAAGAGCAATACCAGCAATTAGCAGCACTACAGTATCTTGCAAACTTAAATTCCTTGGGGTTTTTTTTTTTTTTTTAGCCCTTTGGGGGAAAAATTGAAGCTTCTAAAATGTTCTTTGTAGTCAATTTATTTTTTATATCATATTGGTCAATTAATTGATTTATGTTACACATTAAATTCTTCCCATATTAATTCCATTTTCTCACATCTGGTAATTATATCTCTAGAGAGAAACAACTGAAATTTTTCTCATGGAAAATCATCACAAACTTGTCACATCTAAACCTTTTTCTCTCCTTAGTGAACAATTCTTTCAACATGTATCACACAGCCCAACTTCTATGTACCACACTATTTAGGTTCTTTTTCATTGAATCATCACTATTTTCTCCATTTCCTTTGAAAATATGAAAACCAGAATTGGATGCTACTAGTAATCATGCCATTTCCATATAACTTAGGTCCCATTTACAAAAGAAGTCAGTAAAAATAAAGTGTTTTCTTTTTCTACATTGAACATTCCCATCTTAATGTAACTGAGGGCTAATTGAGCAGATCTAGCCCATGGCACCTGCTTTTCTACTACATAGGATTCTCTACAAGCATAGCTGGAGCACGAATTTAAACACAGTATTGACTATTTCAGAAATGACAGAATTAATGGAAGACATTGTTCTTCAAATTTTTATGGGCTAATTTTTTAATAATTTTAAAAATATTTTAATGAAATGGCCTGAGAAATTTGTTATTAAAAAACCATTAAATATTAAGTATTTTAATAGCACATTAATAACTGATTTAAAAATTGTAGATAATAATAAAATGAACCTTTCTATTTATAGCCCCAGTTTAGTAATCAAACAGCCTATTATCCTTAATTTTGAAGCATTTTTTTATTCCCATTTATCAATTAACCAAAATGATTTTCTTTTCTTCAGGTAATTAAGTTATGTGAAGAAATGATTTACTCATAAACATTGTAATTTTTTGAGTGACTTTTCAGGATTGACATTATAAATATTTACATTCTTCAAAACATTGCCACTGAAGCTTTTCTAAATTGCTACTTTTTCATAGTAAAATTCATTCACTCTGCTATTATAAACTTAGTTAAATCCATTGTTATCATATTTTAATTTATTTGCTATGCAATTTGAAGCATTTTAAACTGGCAGATTAATATAATTTACTGAGAACATTATTAATATCATTACTATTTCTAATGTAAACCTGGCATTCATGTCCAAACAGTAATTTCATTCAAACCAAGTTTTGTCTGTTTGTGTCAATTACATTGTAAGCTTTCAAACATCATTATTAAAATAAAAATAAATATATGAGAGATAGGAGGCAGCATATAAATAACAGCTTGGTCTAGAATAAGTTTAGACCAAATGTGAAAACTACAAAATACAAGATTATACATGTGCCATACTACCAAATTTTGAATATGACATGAAATTTTATACATAATATTTCCCATATTAATGTTGTAAAAGTAATTTTTAAATTAGTACCCTACAGAATATACTGTTTTAGCTTTTGCAGACATTGTAATTAACAGTTTTTTGTTTTCTGTGTTTTTTTGCGGTACGCGGGCCTCTCACTGTTGTGGCCTCTCCTGTTGTGGAGCACAGGCTTCGGACGCGCAGGCTCAGCGGCCATGGCTCACGGGCCTAGCTGCTCCACGGCATGTGGGATCTTCCCGGACCGGGGCACAAACCCGTGTTACCTGCATCAACAGGCAGACTCTCAACCACTGTGCCATCAGGGAAGCCCTGTAATTAACAGTTTTAAACAATTCCTAGATTTATATTCTTTCTCACAAAAACATTATTAAAATGTATTTGTAATTAGGATTGACTGAAAGATTATCAAAATCCATTTTGAAATAATCAAAGTTTTTTTTTATATTTTTAACATAAATCAGGGTTAATGGATTAAATTACCTGTATCAGATATATTTCATGATTTCCTCAAAAATTTAGATTCATATAAAACTATACTATACCCTACCCGTTGCAATTAAAAAAAAAAACCTTTAAAAAGTCAGTTTTAACTCTGCAAACCAGAAGGGAGTGGCAGGACATATTTAAAGTTATGAAGGGGAAAATCCTACAATCAAGATTACGCTACCCAGCAAGGATCTCATTCAGATTTGATGGAGAAATCGAAACCTTTACAGACAAGCAAAAGCTAAGAGAATTCAGCACCACCAAACCAGCTTTACAACAAATGCTAAAGGAACTTCTTAGGCAAGAAACACAAGATAAGGAAAAGACATACAATAACAAAAACAAAACAATTAAGAAAATGGGAATAGGAACATACATATTGATAATTACCTTAAATGTAACTGGATTAAATGCTCCAACCAAAAGACACAGAATGGCTGAAGGGATACAAAAACAAGACCCATATATATGCTGTCTACAAGAGACCCACTTCAGACCAAGGGACACATACAGACTGAAAGTGAGGGGATGGAAAAAGATATTTCATGCAAATGGAAAACAAAAGAAAGCTGGAGTAGCAATTCTCATATCAGACAAAATAGCCATTAAAACAAAGACTATTACAAGAGTCAGAGAAGGACACTACATAATGATCAAGGGATCAATCCAAGAAGAAGATATAAAAATTGTAAATATTTATGCACCCAACAGAGGAGCACCTCAATACATAAGGCAAATACTAACAGCCATAAAAGGGAAAATCAACAGTAACACAATCATAGTAGGGGATTTTAACACCCCACTTTCACCAATGGACAGATCATCCAAATGAAAATAAATAAGGAAACACAAGCTTTAAATGATACATTAAACAAGATGGACTTAATTGATATTAATAGGTCATTCCATCCAAAATCAACAGAATACATTTTCTTCTCAGGTGCTCATGGAATATTCTCCAGGATAGATCATATCTTGGATCACAAATCAAACCTTAGTAAATTTAAGAGAATTGAAATCATATCAAGTATCTTTTCCTACCACAATGCTATGAGACTAGATATCAGTTACAGGAAAAAATCTGTAAAAAATACAAACACATGGAAGCTAAACAATACACTACTTAATAACCAAGAGATCACTAAAAAAATCAAAGTGGAAATCAAAAAATACCTCGAAATAAATGACAATGAAAACACGATGACCCAAACCTATGGGATGCAGCAAAAGCAGTTCTAAGAGAGAAGTTAATAGCAATACAATCCTACCTTAAGAAACAAGAAACATCTCAAGTAAACAACCTAAACTTACACCTAAAGTAATTAGAGAAAAAAGCACAAAAAAACCCAAAGTCAGCAGAAGGAAAGAAATCATAAAGATCAGATCAGAAATAAATGAAAAACAAATGAAGGAAACTATAGCAAAGATCAGTAAAACTAAAAGCTGGTTCTTACAAAAGATGAACAAAAGTGATAAACCATTACCCAGAGTCATCAAGAAAAAAAGGGAGAAGACTCAAATCAGTAGAATTAGAAATGAAAAAGGAGAAGAAACAACTGATACTGCAGAAATACAAAGGATCATGAGAGATTACTACAAGCAACTATATGCCAATAAAATGGACAACCTGGAAGAAATGGACAAATTCTTAGAAATGCAGAACCTTCTAAGACTGACCAGGAAGTAATAGAAAATATGAACAGACCAATCCCAAGCACTGAAATTGAAACTGTGATTAAAAATCTTCCCACAAACAAAAGCCCAGGACCAGTTGGCTTCATAGGTGAATTTTACCAAACATTTAGAAAAGAGCTAACACATATCCTTCTCAAACTCTTCCAAAATATAGCAGAGGGAGGAACACTCCCAAACACATTCTATGAGGCCACCATCACCCTGATACCAAAACCAGACAAGGATGTCACAAAGAAAGAAAACTACAGGCCAATATCACTGATGAACATAGATGGAAAATTCCTCAATGTAATACTAGCAAACAGAATCCAACAGCACATTAGAAGGATCATACACCATGATCAAGTGGGGTTTACCCCAGAAATGCAAGGATTCTTCAATATGCACAAATCAATCAATGTGATACACCACATTAACAAACTGAAGGAGAAAAACCATATGATCATCTCAATAGATGCAGAGAAAGCTTTTGACAAAATTCAATACCCATTTATTATAAAAACTCTCCAGACAGTAGGCCTAGAGGGAACTTACCTCAACAAAATAAAGGCCATATATAACAAACCCACAGCCAACATCATCCTCAATGGTGAAAAACTGAAACCATTTCCACTAAGATCAGGAACTAGACCAGTTTGTCCACTCTCACCACTATTATTCAACATAGTTTTGGAAGTTTTAGCCACAGCAATCAGAGAAGAAAAAGAAATAAAAAGAATCCTAATAGGAAAAGAAGAGGTAAAGCTGTCACTGTTTGCAGATGACATGATACTATACATAGAGAATCCTAAAGATGCTACCAGAAAACTACTAGAGCTAATCTCTAAATTTGGTAAAGTAGTAGGATACAAAATTAATGCACAGAAATGTCTTGCATTCCTATACAATAATGATGAAAAATATGAAAGTGAAATTAAGAAAACCCTCCCACTTACCATTGCAACAAAAAGAAAAAAATATCTAGGAATAAACCTACCTAAGGAGACAAAAGACCTGTATGCAGAAAATTATAGACAGTGATGAAAGAAAATAAAGGTGATAGAAATAGATGGAGAGGTATACCGTGTTCTTCAATTGGAAGAATCAACATTGTGAAAATGACTCTACTACCCAAAGCAATCTACAGATTCAGTGCAATCCCTATCAAACTACCACTGGCATTTTTCACAGAACTAGAACAAAATATTCCATAACTTGTATGGAAACACAAAAGACCTCGAATAGCCAAAGTAATCTTGAGAAAGAAAAACGGAGCTGGAGGAATCAGGCTCCCGGACTTCAGACTATACTACAAAGCCACAGTTATCAAGACAGTATTGTACTGGCACAAAAACAGAAAGATAGATCAATGGAACAGGATAGAAAGCCCAGAGATAAACCCCCGCACATATGGTCACCTTATCTTTGATAAAGTAGGCAAGAATACACAGTGGAGAAAAGACAGCCTCTGCAATAAGTGATGCTGGGAAAACTGGACAGCTACATGTAAAAGAATTAAATTAGAAACCCCCTAACACCATACACAAAAACTCAAAATGGATTAAAGACTTAAATGTAAGGCCAGACACTATCAAACTCTTAGCGGAAAATATAGGCAGAACACTCTGTGACATAAATCACAGCAGACCCTTTTTGACCCACCTCCTAGAGAAATGGACATAAAAACTAAAATAAACAAATGGGACCTAATGAAACTTCAAAGCTTTTGCACAGCAAAGGAAACCATAAAGAAGATGAAAAGACAACCCTCAGAATGGGAGAAAATATTTGCAAATGAAGCAAGTGACAAAGGATTAATCTCCACAATTTACAAGCAGCTCATGCAGCTCAATATCAAAGAAACAAATTACCCAATCCAAAAATGGGCAGAAGACCTAAACAGATATTTCTCCAAAGAAGATATACAGATTGCCCTCAAACACAGGAAAGAATGCTCAACATCACTAATCATTAGAGAAATGCTAATCAAAACTACAATGAGATATCATCTGACACCAGTCAGAATGGCCACCATGAAAAAATCTACAAACAATAAATGCTGGAGAGGGTGTGGAGAAAAGGGAACCCTCTTGCACTGATGGTAGGAATGTAAATTGATACAGCCACTATGGAGAACAGTATGGAGGTTCCTTAAAATACTAAAAATAAAACTACCATACGACCCAGCAATCCCACTACTGGGCATATAACCTGAGAAAACCATAATTCAAAAAGAGCCATGTACCACAATGTTCATTGCAGCTCTATTTACAATAGCCAGGACATGGAAGCAACCTAAGTGTCCATCAACAGATAAATGGGTAAAGAAGATATGGCACATATATACAATGGAATATTACTCAGCCATAAAAAGAAACGGAATTGAGTTATTTGTACTGAGGTGGATGGACCTAGAGTCTGTCATACAGAGTGAAGTAAGTCAGAAAGAGAAAAACAAATACTGTATGCTAACACATATATATGGAATGTAAAAAAAAAAAAGGTCATGAAGAACATAGGGGCAAGATGGTAATGAAGATGCAGACCTACTAGAGAATGGAATTGAGGATACAGGAGGGGGAAGGGTAAGTTGGGACAAAGTGCAAGAGTGGCCTGGACATATATACACTACCAAATGTAAAATAGATAGCTAGTGGGAAGCAGCCGAATAGCACAGGGAAATCACCTCGGTCTTATGTGACCACCTAGAGGGGTGGGATAGGGAGGGTGGGAGGGAGGGAGACGGAAGAGGGAAGAGACATGGGGATATATGTACATGTATAACTGATTTACTTTATTATAAAGCAGAAACTGACACACTATTGTAAAGCAATTATACGCCAATAAAGATGTTAAAAAAAAAAGTTCTAGTTGGAAATGTTAAAATGTTTATTTCCAATCTCCTCTCTGAGCTCTTCCAAATATTTCTCACCTCTTTAGCTTATACACCAGTGACATTGTGTGGTGCAATTTGGCTTTAGGTAGATAGAGAGCTCTAGAAATTGATATACACAAAATCTTCCTTTCTACTGAAGTAAAGGTGTTAATTTAGGAATATTATTGAATAATATCTTTTTCTGTGCTAATATGCAAGCCTGCTTCTGAGAGTATTATTTAGAAAAAAACTTTACAGTCTTTTTATCTCAATATATTTTCTAAATATTTTACTTTGTCCATGAGATTATTGTGAAATGAATACTGTCATCTTCATGAATTTTTATTTCTCCATCTATGAATGACTAACCACAGACTAATTGTGAATTTATGGTTAAAGTATAAATAAAACCAGCACTAGTGTAGTCATTATGGGCCCAAGTTTTGAAGTTAGACAACTGGGTGCAAATTCAGACTTTGGACCTAACTATTCTATGTTGGATAAATTATTTAACTGCTCTATGACTCAGTTTACTCAACTCTTCAGACTGGACCATAATGAGAGTAATGTCTACCTTAAAGGATTATTCTGAGAATTAAAAAGTTAACATATGAACATTTAGAAGAGTACTTAGTGAACATGAATAGATACTAAATCTAGTACACTCTAAACAAATTGAATACATCAGTAAGGATATTGAAATAATTATCAGGACAAAAAATCCCAGCAGAGCCATGTTAAGAGATTTTTATCTTTGTAAAAGGGATGATTAGTAGGGTAAATTTTATTAGCTCGAATGTCTAGGAAATACACTGGAATGGATTACACCTTAGCATACATTTTAGAATTGGATTCTGTGATTTTTCTTTACTTAAAATGAACAATATGCCTCCACCTCACTTTAATGGGCAATTATGTCAAATATATAAATCTTAACTTTATGGCGTTCACAGTTCTCATGCAATAAAAATGTCTAAGCTGAATTTTACTTCATATTAGAGAGGGAATTTCTTGCTTGACATGTTTAATTTCAAGATAGTATAGCTGTTAAGGTAATAAGAGAAATTTCACTATTATATGAAGCCCTGTAAATTCACAATGGCAAACTAATTATGATGGCGCATGCAGTTTCCTGACAGAGGTTATTCCGACACTCTGTATATCTGTAGTTCTTAAATTCCCCTACTGTAGTTCAGACTACAACTCAGTAATGGAGGGGAGGACTAATAAAACAGTACTATGACAGCCAATATTTGCACACTGCCTTTTTTCCATGTGCCAGAGTCAATAATTAGTCTTAGCCATAATTATTCTGTCTATGAACCAAGATTATTATTACAGCAAGATTATATCTTTGGACAAGTATTTCATAAACAGATGTTCCTCAGACAGTATTCTATATTATATTTTAAATGTCTGCTAAAAAAGAAGTTCACTGTGTAGAGAATTTTTAAGAATTATGGCTAAAGTTACCATAAGTGAGTTTTTTTTGGTAGAGAATTTTTTAATGTTTCCACTATAGGGGTTACAACATGCATCACTTTCCAAACTTCTACAAATACAGAAAACTGCTTTTCAGAATGCTATGAACATTCACTACTATTTAGACCAACTATAATGGAAACTCTGTGTTAGATAGAAAAATAATGAATTAGTCTATTGTCAAAGTAAATTAACAGCATTTATGTAAGAAAATTCTATTCTAGCTGAAAATCTGCCTCTTGCTGAATTTAACAAATGTTTAAGTAAAATGCATTACTAAAATAACAGCAATTTTTCTTCTTAAACATAGTCTTTCAATCCATATCACAGGTGCCTGGATTATTCACCTTCTCCAACACTACTTGTAGTTGATTCTTGGTGATTTTACTGTCCATATAAAAATACTGTCTTTGGCTTTAGTCAGAGCTGACCTCCCTGTTTCCAAAGCCTATTGTCTATAATTCTCCTTCATTTTACTTGAGATATTTGATACAATTTGTTGCTCCTTTCTTTACTTCGATGTTTACACACAGTTCCTGAATTCCATTTTGTTAAATGACATTTACATTAGTTAAATTTCAAGTTTATATATCTCCAGTAATCTAGCCCTCTCCTCTGAATAACAGAATCATATACGTATATAACTCCAAACCTGGCTTTCACAGAACCATCTTTAACGTATTACATCCACACTTAACTTTCAATCCTAACCTTCCTCCTCTCACTGCCTTCTATATTTCACTAAATGGCAATTCTCTTCTTCAGTACCGGACTTTGGAGGTGTCCTTGAATCCTCTTTGTCTCTGAATCCATGAATAAATTTGAGGACTCTTCAAACTAAACCCACAGTCTATTTGTCACTTTGTCCACCATTACCATCTTGGTCAATGTTCCTATCGTGTATTGCAGCATAATTAAAAGTCTCCTTTCAGCTTCAAACATATATTCCACGCTTAGTTTACAAGTCAGAGAGAAATTTTTACTTCAATCAAGTGGCTTCTCAACTTTTACATCAGAGAGAACTTCTTAGAACATATTACTTAAAATAATATCGAAAATGGTATCTACCTGTCCCAACCATTGTCTTACTCTCTCTTTCCCATGTTCTGGGATAGTTTTTATAGTACTTAATACCATCTGATATTTTTAAAATTTTATGGAGAAATATTATTTATTTATACAGATAAAGAGAGATAAATACATGTCCTTACAAGAGTTTATCTGGGAGGTAAATCATGGATTAAAAAAAAAAATTATCTGTGTTTTTTACCCTGTCTAGATGTATGCTATTGCACTGGATAAAGAAATGAATAAGGTTTACCTTTTAGTGATCATAGAAAAGTATTTTTAATTTTTTACATGTAATTGTAATTTTATGCATGATATTTAAAATGGAGGGGAAAACAGAAAAGTGAAAAAAAAAGACTAATATTTATCAAATTTCTTAGTATGCTCTGAACACTGTTATATACTTTACAAACATTATCTCTTTTAAATCAAACAGCAACATTTGAAGTAAATGTTATCTTAAGTTGATGAAAAAATTGGAGTTTGAGCAAATTGAGATTTTTTTTCCAAGCTGGTAAAATAACACAATATATTTTTATAAAATAAATTGTTTTCATACAATTCATAAAAAGCATTCATACCTAATGCTTTCATATCTCTACCCCTATTATGTATCTATCTATCTATCCATTTATTTATCATTTATCTATCCTCTGTATCTGTATTTCCATTACCTTTCATGGAATATTTATCCAGAAAATTGATGTTAAACCAAAATATGCCAGTCACGACATGAAACATAATAAAATTATAAATCAATTCCGATAAAATTTGGTTTTCAAAAAAAAAGTGATTTTCAAATTGAATAAATAACAAAAACTAAATTCTAAGTTCCTTAAAAGAAATGCATTTAAATACAAGGATACAGAAAACAATAAAAAAATAAAAGAATGAAAAAAAAGATATGCTATATTTATTGGACAGAGTTCAGTTAGGAAACAGAAATCACTCAAGATATTTTAACAGAGGGAATTTAATAAAAAGAATACTTAACTGGATTTAAGGCTATTAATTTGATAAAAGAAAAAAAGAGCACTGATGCATCCCCAAAGCTTCTAGCAGCTATCAAACTAAGGGCAGAGAAAATAAAGGGAAGAATTATTAAAACTTGGAATTATTAAATTTGGGGAACTCAAAAAAGTAATGCTGTGTTCATGAAATTTAACTCCAGAGAGCCTCTGTGGAAAATCAGTCTATTGAGGGCATGCCGAGGAGCCAGTGTTAAAAAGCTCTATTGCTACAGGAAATGGCTAGCTGCCAAGGTGAAGAAGTATCGTGAAGGTGAATCTCAGAGGAACAGAAAATAGATAGGAATCCAAGAGGAAGCAAACAGTAGGAGAACATGCCTTCATCATCCAAACTGCAGCCTCCTCCAGCAATTTTATTGACAGAACCTCACAAGGAGAGAGCTGAAAAAGCAGAGATTGGTTATCATCCCAGCTCAGCATCACAAAACTTAGCACAAACTTGCGTATTTTGGAGCGGAGAGACATTAGCTTAATAACTGAAATAATTCATATCTTTGGCTACCCAGCATCCATATACACCTTTCAATGAACATCTGAAATTTATCTCCCTTAAATGAAGGATGACAAAGTCCTAACCTTGACTCCATATCTGTGAGAGTCACACCGTCCGTTGCTGAGCTATGTTATGTCCTCCAATTCAGACACATTCCAATCTGGTTACCCTATTACGTAGTACATAGTACAATTTACTACATTTTACAATTTACTACATTTTACATAGTACAATTTACTACATAGTAAATTGTATACTATAATAATATTTGAGGAGGAAGAGAAAATATACAGACTCATGTGTGTGTGTATAGTAGCTTACAGGCCTTAGTAATTGTAATCCTCAATTCAGTGGCTGGTCATGAAACCATAGGTGATATTTATAATGCCTTCATTCCTTCCTTCATTTTTTGAAATATTTTAGGGGAACTAATTCAAGAACAATAGGTATAAAACTATGATTTCATCTACAAATTTCTGAATATTGCCATAGTAGAGGCCTGGATATGTAGATACTAGGGTTATTTGATTTAGGCACCATGGAGTAGGGTGCATTTTTAGGTCTAAAGAACTAATGGCCTAGGACTTCCCCGGTGGCGCAGTGGTTAAGAATCCACTTGCCAATGCAGAGGACGTGGGTTCGAGCCCTGGTCTGGGAAGATCCCACATGCCACGGAGCAACTAAGCCCGTGCACCACAACTACTAAGCCTGTGCTCTAGAGCCCGCGAGCCACAACTACTGAAGCCCGTGCGCCTAGAGCCCGTGCTCCACAATGAGAAGCCCGTGCACCACAATGAAGAGTAGCCCCTGCTCACTGCAACTAGAGAAGGCCCGCGTGCAGCAATGAAGACCCAGTGCAGCCAAAAATAAATAAATAAATAAATAAACTTAAAAAGAGGTAATGGCCTAGAAGTGTAGGACATCTTCAGCTGAAATTAATATCTTGTTATTTCCAGACGTAGTACCACTTGATTAACAACTTCTACAGTATACGCTACGTATTTTATATTCATTTTTTTCTAAGCAGTAACCTCAGCTGGTCAGGATGCTTTTTCCTCTGATAGCGTGTTCTAAATCTTTATTCCTGAAGAATCAAAATGGCTTTTTTGATCATTGTTGTAGTTTGTTTACTTATATATTATTTTTACTACTGGATATTTAAGGGTGCTGAACCATGCAGAATCCTTCAGTTGCAGATATAGCCCATCCTATTTCTTTAGTGTAGCAGCAACCCAGTTTCTTTTTATGAATATATATATATATATATATATATATATATATATATATATATAAAAATTACTTTTGACAAGAGCAACCCATATCTTTGACTGTGGGTTCAAAATATACTCAAGAGCTCAAAATGGCCTGGTGTGAAATTTAACTTTCAATTTAACGGAACAATTGTTTTTTTCTTCCCCTGGTAGAAACAGCCCAGCTGTCTCCCTATACCCTCAGAACACATATAGCCTTACCAGGGAAGCTCACGTTGTGGAGGGAGAAAGCAGAATTTCTAAAAGTAGGGTACTACATAGACTAGTGAGGAGCCATGCTTCAACCGCTTGATTCCTGGAGTCATGTGTTCTAGCTGGAGAAGGAGTAATACCATAGAATTTCTTCCTTAAGGCATATATTAGATCTAGTAAAATAATGCACCATTCATTTAGTGTATTGTCTTTCAACTGGTACTGTCACTGAGTCTTCAGTAGGCCAGCCACCTCTGGGTAATGGGATATTTCTTAAGACCAGTGAATCTCATAAGACTGAGCCCACTGCAGCATTTATTTTGTTGTAAAAATAAATAATATTCCGGGCTTCCCTGGTGGCGCAGTGGTTGAGAGTCCGCCTGCCGATGATGCAGGGAACACAGGTTCGTGCCCCAGTCTGGGAGGATCACACATGGTGCGGAGCGGCTGGGCCCGCGAGCCATAGCCACTGAGTCTGCGCATCTGGAGCCTGTGCTCCACAATGGGAGAGGCCACAGCAGTGAGAGGCCCACGTGCCACCCCCCCCCAAAATAAATAAATAAATAAATAATATTCCATCAGGATCAATGTTGTCTAGAATACCAGGAGAAGGGTTGCACATCCCGTAAATTCACAGATGGTGGCCTTAAAGAAGCATTATGGGCAAAGAAGGTAAATCCATGTGCAGAATATACGCCTATTCCATTGAGGACAAATCTCTGCACCTTTCATGTTAGGTGGATTCCAATATATAAAACAAGCATCACATGACTGTTTGCCCCCCACCCCCGCTTGGGAGTAGGCACTCAGTGTTTTTCTTTGATTTGGAAGATTAAACATGTTGTGGCAGTTAGCTTTGGTGAAGAGAAGCACATGTTGTTGTTGTTGTTGTTGTTTTAATGAATATGTTGAAGTCCTAACTCTTAATTAATTTATTTTTGCTGTGTTGCATCTTCGTTTCTGTGCCAGGGCTTTCTCTAGTTGTGGCAAGTGGTGGCCACTCTTCATCGCGGTGCACGGGCCTCTCACTATCGTGGCCTCTCTTGTTGTGGAGCACAGGCTCCAGACGCACAGGCTCAGTAGTTGTGGCTCACGGGCCTAGTTGCTCCGTGGCATGTGGGATCCTCCCAGACCAGGGCTCGAACCCGTGTCCTCTGCATTAGCAGGCAGATTCTCAACCACTGCACCACCAGGGAAGCCCAAAGCACATGTTTTTGAGTCCATGAATCTCTGTCACCATGGCCACTTCTTTGTTGTTGTTTTTTTTTCTTTTTTACATAGGCATATTGAGTAAATGCCAGCCTAACTGGGAAGACAGGCTATAGTTTTCCCACAGAATCAGTCATTTTATTCCCCTGAGTGTTGACAGTCTCCTGTGTTATGAGGCCCTTGGTTAGTCATTTACGAGGGACACAAATATATTAACGTTTAACCTATTCTAAGAGGTCCACCCACATACCTCATTCCCACATCTTCCTGTAACCAATCTTTCAAACTTATTCTTTCCAACAAACTGATCTTCCAGCCAAATCATTAGCAACTATTCCAGAATCACCATAGCTTCATAAGTCTGGCCATCTCTTATTCCAGAAAAAATGAGGTGGTTTTTGTGTGCTGATTATTTTATTGTTAAATAAAAAGTAAAACATTGAACAATTCTCTGATAAAACTGTGTAATGGACCAAGCATTATGATTAATCTACTTTTGTGATCTGGAGGTCTAATATATATTAAAAAACTACCTTAACTCTTTCTGTAAAGAGGACATTACTACAGATATTTTGTTTTTCTTCAATTACTTTATCCTTCAGACACCATATTGAGAATTATTAAGTTATGTTTAAAAACTTTGTGTTGGATCATTACTTTTATTTCACTATGCTGTCATTTCTCCCAGATGTCATCTCTAAGAAGGAACAGGATGATTAATGTAAATCAAGTGTCCACTGATTAGAAGAGCTATTTCAGATCATCCTAAGTGGTACTTTTCCAGAACAATTTTTTACACAATGTCATTGAGCATAACTGCTTGAAATTTTTGGTTTATGCTATGCCCAATTATAAAAAGAAAAAAAAAAGAGTCTTGCCCTCTGACCAGAGGATCTAAGAATTAGAGGGCAAGTTATTATAACCTGGCAGACAATTGGTAGACCTTTCAACCTGCCAAATGATCAACACTTCATTGACTGTGTGGGGTCAGGCCCCCATGACTAAACTCAGTGGTACCTATTTCCTTGTAGCTATTTGCAAAGTGCTTTATGAAAGCTTCTTTGCAATACTCCTGAAGATCCATTAATGAAATTTTCTGAAAAATGTCAACATTCATGGAACTTCCCATAAAGAGCTTTCAAAGGGCTCTGAATCAAAATAAGACTTCGGTTAGTGCTAAAGGCTTTGATTATAAACTTTATTATACAATGAATGAAATTCAGTAATCATGCAGATTTACCCGAAATCTCATCTGATGATTTTCAAAGTTCTAGGGTCCTCAGCATTTGTCATGTTCCTCTAAACTTTTCTTCAAAGGAAAACTAGTCTCCAGGTTAATTATTTTTAGTGAATACACAAAAATGTGTAACTCTACAGAATTTGTTTTAAAATTATGATCATTTACAGTTATTTTCTACAATATTTTTTAAAATTTAATTTATCTGATTGCTTTAAATTTTACAACAGTATGGGAAATATTTCCAGCAGACTATTTTATTCTATAACATCCTTAATAACCAAATTTTAACCTCTTCATAGCATATTTTTTCTCAATTTTATATCAAAAAACATTCTCAGATTTGAAATAAATTATTCTCAACCTTAAAGTCTACTTCTCTCTTCTTAATCATATCTTAGAAGAACGAAAATAAAATCAATTCCTCTGAAAAAATATTTATTTATAATTTACCACATATCAGATTGTTAAGCAAGTTATTTCCTCATTTCTGTCCATATAACAGCTTCAGAGAATATAATTAAAATAATTTTCTCAGCTTTCATGCCAATAACCAATCCCTGCCCTGTCTAACTTGATTTTCCTATTTTAAAAATTATGAGCAAAAACGTGATGGAAGGAAAAATATCTATATAAAATGTTCCCCAAATGGTTGACATATAGTATTTTTGAGGCACTGAAAGTGAGTAGCTTGATGATTTTTTTAAGTCATCATAACCTTATATCTATTCTCTAGATCAAGAAAGAGAAAATTATAAGCATAGCAGAAGTTCATACTGAAGGCAATTACCTTCTTTCCTGAAACAGATAACTAAGATTTCAGCTTCTATCACTATGACTCAGTGTTGCTTATATTGACCATAAGAATCAAAGTGTATAAGCATTCTTGACTCAGTTCTTTCACTCAGTGCTTTATTTGTGAGTCTTCTATAAGATTCTTTGGTGGTATTATGTGTGTCAATGGTTTGTTAATTTACGTTAATATATAGAATTGCATTTTATGAAAATACTGCACTTTGATTATCCATTCTATCTTTGAGTGATATTTGGATTACTGCCATTTTGGCTGCTAATAATATTTCTTCCATGTATATTACTTGCCTTTTTGCTGCCAAAAGTAGATATTCTTTTTTTTAATTAATTAATTTAACATCTTTATTGGAGTATAATTGCTTCACAATGGTGTGTTAGTTTCTGCTTTATAACAAAGTGAATCAGCTATACATATACATATATCTCCATATCCCTTTCCTCTTGCGTCACCTTCCCTCCCACCCCTCTAGGTGGTCACAAAGCACAGAGCTCATCTCCCTGTGCTATGCGGCTACTTCCCACTAGCTGGGATGTGGAACAACTAGGACATTTATCATTGCTGATTGGAGTGTAAATTAGTACAACCATTTTGAAATCTTTAGGCAATATCTACTACAAAAGTAGGTATTCTCTTGAGTATATATATACAGTAGCAAAATTCTGAGAGCAGGGATCATGCTTATGCTTACAGTAACTGCCTAAAGATTTCAAAGTGGTTGTACTAATTTACACTCCAATCAGCAATGATAAATGTCCTAGTTGTTCCACATCCCAGACAGTATTTTTTAAAAAACTTTCAGCTGTTTTAATTTTAATAATTCTAATTATTGTATAGTGGTACCTTATTTTGTAGGCAATTTTGATATCTTTTTTTGAAACATTTTCTAAAATTGAAGTATAATTAATTTACAATGTTGTATTAGTTTTCAGGTGTACAGCAAAGTGATTCAGTTTTATATATTTATATATATATATATGTATGTGTATATATATATATTCTTTTTCACGTTCCTTTCCATTATAGGTTATTACAAAATATCGAATATAGTTTCCTGTGCTATATAGTAGGTCTTTGTTGTTTATCTATTTTATATATAGTAGTGTGTAACTGCTAACCCCCAGTTCCCAATTCATCCCTTCCACCACTTTCCCCTTTGGTAATCATATGTTTGCTTTCTATGTCTGTGAGTCTGTTTCTGTTTTGTAAATAAGTTCATTTGTATCACTTTTTTAGATACCACATATAAGTGATATCATATGATATCTTTCTCTGACTTACTTCACTTAATATGATAATCTCTAGGTCCATCCATTGTTGCTGCAAATGGCATTATTTCATTATTTTATATGGCTGAGTAATATTCCATTTTGTGTATATACCACAACTCTTTTATCTATTCCTCTGCTGATGGACATTTAGGTTGCTTACATGTCTTGGCTATTGTAAATAGTGCTGCTGTGAACATTTGGATGCATGTGTCTTTTCAAATTATAGTTTTATCCAGATATATGCCCAGGAGTAGGATTGCAGGATTGCAGTAACTCTATTTATAGTTTTTTAAGGAACTTAAAAAAGTTTAAGGAACTTCCATACTGTTTTCCATAGTGGCTGCACCAATTTACATTCCCACCAACTGTGCAGTAGGGTTCCCTTTTATGCACACCCTCTCCATCATTTAATATTTGTAGACTTTTTAAATGATGTCCATTCTGACTGGTGTGAGGTGATACCTCATTGTAGTTTTGATTTGCATTTCTCTAATAATTAGCTGTACTGAGCATCTTTTCATGTGCCTGTTTGCCATCTGTATGTCTTCTTTGGAGAAATGTCTATTTAGCTTTTCTGCCCATTTTTTGATTGAGTTGTTTTTGTTTGTTTGTTTGTTTTCATATTGAGTTGCATGAACTGTTTGTATATTTTGGAAATTAATCCCTCGTCAGCAGCATCATTTGCAAATATTTTCTCCCAATTCGTAAGTTGTCTTTTCATATTGTTTATGGTTTCCTTTGCTGTGCAAAAGCTTTTAAGTTTAATTAGGTCCCATTTGCTTATTTTTGTTTTTATTTTCATTACTCTAAAGGTGGATCAGAAAAGATCTTGCTGCAATTTATGTCAAAGAGTGTTCTTCCTATGTTTTCCTCTAGGAATTTTATAATATCTGGTCTTACATTTAGGTCTTTAATCCATTTGAGTCTATTTTTGTATATGGTGTTAGAGAATGTTCTAATTTCATTCTTTTACATGTACCTGTCCAGTTTTTCCAGCACCATTTATTGAAGAGACTGTCTTTTCTCCATTGAATTTTGCCTCTTTTGTCATAGATTAATTGAACATAAGTGTGTGGGTTTATTTCTGGGCTTTCTATCCTGTTCCATTGCTCTACATGTCTATTTTTGAGCCAGCACCATACTGTTTTGATTACTCTACACTTGTAGTATAGTTTGAAGTCAGGGAGTGTGATTCCTACAGCTCCGTTCTTCTTTCCCAAGATTGTTTTGGCTATTCGGGGTTGATATCTTTCTTTGTGGCAAAATGCTTGTTCAAAAACCATGCCCTTTTTCTATAGGATTGATGGATGTCATTTTCTCATAGTTTGTAAGAATTCTTCATAAATACTAGGTGTAAGTCATTCTTCCTTAGATATACAGATAGATGATGTAAACCCTATTATATCATACACACATACACACACGTTCAAGTATATATAAATGTCATATTCTTGCAAAGTGTTTGCTATTGTACTCTTCTAATTATAAATTTTGATGCAAAAATTCCTTAATTCACAAGTAGTTCAAATTAACAGTCTCTGCCAGTAGTGAAAATACTTGATGAGGTTTGTCTCCTACTTAAGACTTCTATCCCTACTTCAAGTAATCAAGATAGTCAAATGCTTTATTTTTCACTATTTATATTTCAAATGAACATTCACACAAAATTTTGTTTCTGCAGTATGATTTAGGGGTCAGGAAAATTATTTTTTCTTATAGATAACCAATTGCTGCAGCCTCATTAATTGAAAAGACATTGCCATGCATTTTAACTTTTATTATTAATTGAACTTCTTTATGTGTGTGAGATTATTTTCAGCCTCTCTATTCTGTTTCACTATTATAGCACTAATTTGATTGCTAATATTTTCTTGTAATTTTAAAATATTCTTGAATAAGGATAATATAATTTTATTTTCTTTGAAAATCTTAGTTAGACTTTGGTATGAAGAATGTGGAGTCCTCATAAAATGATTTAGGATATTTTCTCTCATACTCTTCTCTTCAATAATTTATATGTGATTATTTTGTCTTTCTTTGATGTTTGGAAGCATTCAGGAAATCATATAAGATTCCTGAAATACTTAATGGAGGTTGTATAAATATAGATTCAAATTCCTTAATGAATATGGGAATTTCAAGGTCTTCCATTATTTTTTACAATCTTTGGTTAGTTGTCTTTGTCTAACAGTTCTAACACCCCATCTAAATATCCAAATAAGTAGTTGCTGATTTTTCATAATGAAATTTAAATGCATATTTATAACTTTAGGATTGACAGTGATGTTCTTTTCCTTTTATTTATTTGTAAGTTGTGACTTCACTCTTACTAACAAGTTTGATGATATGAAACCCCTAAACTTGCAATTATTGGAGAATTCTGATACAATTTTTTTTTTTTTTTTTTTTTTTGCGGTACGTGGGCCTCTCACTGTTGTGGCCTCAACCATTGCGGAGCACAGGCTCCAGACGCGCAGGCTCAGCGGCCATGGCTCACGGGCCCAGCCGCTCCGCGGCATGTGGGATCCTCCCGGACCGGGGCACGAACCCGCGTCCCCTGCATTGGCAGGTGCACTCTCAACCACTGTGCCACCAGGGAAGCCCTCTGATATAATTTTATCTTGTAGGACTTTTGAATTATCAGGAGTTTTTAAAATTTATTTATACAAAAGTGTAAGTGAAATTAAATATTAATGACTTTATGTTGATAATAGTAAAATCAATATAAAAGCCTCAATTTTGCCTGAGATATCAGATATCTTCATATTTCTTTAAATACATAGACTTTTTTATATAGGGATTACTTTCAAATTCTCTATTAATTATGGAATACATAAAATAGAAGACCTGTAAATTCATCATTTGGGGGAAAAATGCAGTGCTATTCTTACTTTTTAAGATGCTTGGAACTTTATTTTCAGTGTCTATTATCAAACATTATGTATCAATCATAATGAACCAGAATTAACCTACAATGAATAGCTAGATAATCTGTCACATAAAATATAGAACAATAATTTTCAGAAACTGGAAAAGATACAATACAGAAATTTGACCCTCACCAGAATGGAAATACTTTTGGGGCCATGGTGCAGAGAGGGTTATCCTAAACAGAGCATGGTGATATTACTCATTCAATATGATGGAGACTAAATTGCAGGGAGAATGACTGAAATTTGTTAGATGCACATCTAAGAGGAGGATGCCATACAAAGAAAAAGCTCCAGAACTCAGTATAATAGTCCCCTTGAACCTGTGGCTAAATACTAAGATATGGTGAAACTGCACATGACTGCCAAAAACTAATCAGGTAGCTATAGTCTGAATAATTTACAAACTTCACACAGAGCTTGAATACATTTTTTTTTCATCCAAATTGGACAGTATTCATTTATCATCCATGATATTCAGTAGACCCAAGAATGGTCCAGCATTAATAGCAATATTAAATTAGTTGTAGAGTAAAAGCTACATAAAAATCTTTCTAATATATTTTTTAAAAAAATTTCGAATTGACCAGGGAGACTACATGTGTCGTAACTTCTTTAAGCATTATATACTCAATATGGAGAAAAACAAAATTTAAAAAATATAGCACTCAGTAATGTAAAGGCCCAATCCAATAAAAATTACTAGAATCCAATAAAAATTACTAGACATGAAACAAAGCAATAACATCTGATGCAGTTAGCAGAATAAACAATAAATAGGAGAAAACCAGTCAATGGTAGAGATGATGAAATTAGTAGGTAAGGTTCATAAATGCTATTAGAAGTATGATCATTAGGCTAAATATATAAAAGAAAGCATGGATATAAATATGTGATTAATGGAAAATTATTAAAAGACAAAAATGGAATTTCAGGAGAAGAAATATATGCTATTTGAAATTTAAAAATACACTAGTTGGAATTAAGAGCAACTTAAACATTATAGAAATAACAATCAGTGAACTGGTAGACACAGCCATCAAAATTATGTAAACAAAGGACAGAGGGAGAGGAAAAACAAGGCTGAATAACTGAACAGAGCCTCAGTAACTTGCGAGCTAATATCAAGAGTTCTAATATATTTTCATTAGAGTACCAAACAGAAATAAACAGAGGAGAAATTTCTATCACTTAAAATTTTTATTTAAAAGAAATTCAGTTTTCAAAGCAGGAATAACAGCAGTGAGTTTGGGATTGTAAGAGAACATTATAACAAAAAGAGTACAAATGACCAGAGAAGATAAATAAGAGAATATTGTAAGTTTCCTATCTTAAACTGAGTTAGCTTAATATTATTTGTAGGTATAAAGTAATAAGTTAAAGATATGTATTTTAAATTTTAGGCTAATAAACGAAGAAGTAAATAACACACAGTGATATAACAAAAGAAGCAACAGTGGAAATATAAATGGAACCCTAAAATATTTACCTTTTATGGGCTGAATGGTATACCCCCAAAATTCATATGTTGAAGTCCTAACCCTCAGCACATCAGAATGTGACTCTATTTGGAGACAGTGTTTTTTAAGGAATAATTAAGTTAAAATATCATCACTGGGGCAGGAGGCCCTTACCCAATATGACCAGTGTCCATACTGGTCATAGGAGAGGAGGAAATTAGAACAAAGACATGCAGAGGGAAAACAATGTGAAGACACAGGGAGAAGGCCATCTCTAAGCCAAGGAGAGAGGCCTCAACAGAAACCAACCCTGACAACACCTTGATCTTGGACTTCTTACTTCCAGAACTCTGTGGAAACAATTTTCTGTTGTTTTAGCCACTTAGTCTGTTGGACTTTGTTATGGCAGCCCTAGCAAACTAATACAATACTCAACTGAAAAGAGAGAAAAAAATATTTTTAAAAAGTGTGACACATTGAATAACAGTATCAAAATATCATTAACAAATATTGAAAATAGAAATATTTAATTTATTAGTAAATGCTATAACATTTCAATTACAAAGCAAATATTTTCAAATCAGACAAAAAAAGAAGTCTCAAAAATTTGCAGTTTGCAAGAAACCCATTTTAAATTAAAAAGAAACATGGGCTTCCCTGGTGGCGCAGTGGTTGAGAGTCCGCCTGCCGATGTAGGGGACATGGGTTCGTGCCCCGGTCCGGGAAGATCCCACATGCCGCGGAGTGGCTGGGCCCGTGAGCTATGGCCGCTGAGCCATGGCTGCTAAGCCTGCGCGTCCGGAGCCTGTGCTCCGTAACGGGAGAGGCCACGACAGTGAGAGGCCCGTGTACCACCAAAAAAGAAAAAAAAAAAAGAAACAGGTAGGTTAAGATAAAAAAGTATAGAAAAGATATATTTTATATAAACTAATCATAAGTAAGCTGGAATGCCTATATATTAAAAAATGCATTTTAGATTTTTCCATATTAGAAAGGATATTGAGAGATAATCATAATGTTAAGTGGGTAAATACATCAAAAAGATGAAAACTTCTAAATGTGCAAGCACCTAAGAACAGAGCTGTTAAATATAGGAAGGAAAAACTGATAAATTATGTGGAGGAATATGAAACTCCACATATATAGTTGGAATTTCAATTCTTCTCTCTCAGTAATTGATAAACAAGTAGAAAAATTTAGTAAGAGTGTAGAAGTCTTGAGCAACATTATCAAACAACATGACCTAATTAACATTTGTAGAACATTACACTCAATATTAACAGAATAAACAATCGATTTTTAAGAGAACAGGGGATATTTGCCAAGTGGATTAGTCGGGGTTCTTCAGAAAAACAGAACAAATAATATATGTATATGTACATGTATGTACATATATGCATATATACACACAATATACACATATGTATTTGTGTATCTATATGTACATACATATATACATCCAGTTTGCATCTATAAAGGAGATTTATTATGAGAATTTGGTTGATGTGATTATGGAGGCTGAGAAGTCCTACAATCTGCCTCTGCCAGCTGGAGACCTAGGAAAAGTGGTTGTGTATTTTAGCCTGAATCCAAAACCCTGAGAACAAGGGAGCTGATGGTGTAAATCCCAGTTCTTTCCTGCTTTTTGTTTTACTCAGGCCCTCAATGGATTGATTAATGCCCACTCACATTAGGGAGGACAATCTACTTTACAGAGTCCACTAATTCAAATGCTAATCTCACCTGGAAATACCCACAGACACATTCAGATATAATGTGTAACCTGGACACCTCCCAGCCAATCATGCTCATACGTAAAATTAACCATCACACCAAGATTGA
This sequence comes from Tursiops truncatus, assembly GCF_011762595.2. Taxonomy (NCBI): domain Eukaryota; kingdom Metazoa; phylum Chordata; class Mammalia; order Artiodactyla; family Delphinidae; genus Tursiops; species Tursiops truncatus. Next base: position 19,577,777 of record NC_047036.1, read on the forward strand.
CCATATGTTATTCCATAAAATAAGTCTCAATATATTTAAACTGACTGAGGTCATGTGAAGTACAGTTGACATTTGAACAACACAGGTTTGAACTGTGTGGATCCACTTATAGGCTGATATTTTTCAACAAATATGTACTACAGTACTCTATATCCACAGTTGGCTGAATCCATGGATCTGGAACCTCTGATACAGAAAAACCATGTAAACAGAGAGCTGACTAAAAGTTATACTCAGATTTTCAATTGTTCGGAAGGTTGGCACTCCTAAGCCCCCTTTGTGGTCAACTGTATTTGCTTTGCCAAAAATATTCCATAACAACAGAATTAATTAGAAATCAATCACAGAAGGCATCTGGGATAAAATAATTGCATATTAAAGAAGGCATTTTAAATAACTCAGGGATTAAAGAAGGTATCACCAAGGAAATTAGAAAATATACTGAACTAAATGAAAATTAAACACAAAATAACAAATTTTCAGTAATGGAAAATACTGGTTCGAAAACAGTCACCTAAGCTTTCACCCTAAGAAACTACAAAAGAAAGAGTAAACTAAAGCAGAAGGATATAATAAGAAATGGAAAATCAAGAAAATTCATTTTTAAATAGAATATTTAAAAGATATCAATGAGATACAAAGTTCAGTTTAAAAAAATTAATAAATAAAATTGATCTAGCTTGATTAACCAAGCAAAAAAGGAAACAAAGTGCCAAGGTACAAAAGAGGGGACATTCCTACAGTTCATGCAGACATTAAAAGGCTAATAAGGAAATATTATAAGAAATTTTATGCTAACAAATTTAGCAATGTAAAAGACATTGAAAAGTTCTTGAACTTTCCAAAAATGACTATAGAGACCTCAGAAGTCCTATAGCTATTACAGACTTTCAGTGTGTTGTATATTTAAACATTTGCCCATAAAAACTGTAGCTATTTATGGATGCTGGTGAATTCTGTCAAATACTTCAGGAAGAAATTGATGCCCATCTTACATAAACTCTTTAAGAATATAGGTGATAATAAAACACTTCCCATATCATTTTTTAAATTAGTTTTTATTGGAGTATAGTTGCTTTACAATGTTGTGTTAGCTTCTAACTGAACAGCAAAATGAATCAGCCATACATATACGTATATCCCCTCCCTTTTGGATTTTCCTCCCATTTAGGACACCACAGTACATTAAGTAGAGTTCCCTGTGCTAAATAGAACATTTCCCTCAGTTGTCTATTTTATATGTAGCATCAATAGTGTATATGTGTCAATCCCAATCTCCTAATTCCTCCAACCCACCTATTTCCCCCTTGGTATCCATACATTTGTTCTCTACATCTGTGTCTCTATTTCTTTTGCAAATAAGATCATCTATACCATTTTTCTAGATTCCACATATATGCATTAATATACGATATGTGTTTTTCTCTTTCTGACTTACTTCACCCTGTATGACACTCTCTAGATCCATCCATGTCTCTAAGAATGACCCAATTTCTTTCCTTTTTATGGCTGAGTAATATTCCATTGTATATATGTACCACATCTTCTTTATCCCTTCCTCTGTTGATGGACATTTAGGTTGCTTCCATGTCCTGGTTATTGTAAATAGTGCTGCTATGGACATTGGGGGCATGTGTCCTTTTGAATTATGGTTTTCCACTAATTATTAGAGAAATGAAAATCAAAAGTACAATGAGGTATCACCTCACACCGGTCAGAATGGTCATCATCAAAAAATCTACCAACAATAAATGCTGGAGAGGGTGTGGAGAAAAGGGAACCCTCTTACACTGTTGGTGGGAATGTAAATTGATGCAGCCACTATGGGAAACAGTATGGAGGTTCCTTAAAAAACTAAAAATAGAACTACATTATGACCCAGCAATCCCATATCATTTTATGAGGCAACAGTTTTACTGATATCAAACTCAGAAAAACATACTACAAAACAGAAAAAAAATAGAGTGCTGCCAAAACCCCTTAGCAGAATGTTAGCAAATCAAATTCAGCAATGTACAAAATTGATGAAAATAGATAATACAGAGTGATCAAGTGGGGTTTATTCCAGGAACGGAAGTTCTTTTAATATTAAAAATCAGTGAATATGGTTCAACATATTAATATAATAAATGAGATAAAATCTTTAAATAATCCAAATAAAAGTAGAAAAAATTGACAGAATTCAGTGTCCATTCATAATAATAAAGCTTAGACTATAGTGAATGGATTGGAACTTTCTCAGGCTATTCAGAACACTATGAAAAGCTGATAGCTAGGACTGAACTTAATGTTGAAAGACTAGTTGATTCTGCCTAAGATCAGGAAAAAGACAGTGTTCACTATCATCACTTATGTTCTATATTTTACAGAAGATCTTGGCTAGTGCAATAAGAAAATAAAATAAAAAAGATGCACATATCTGAAAGAAAGATGATATAATTGTCTCTGTAGGAAATTCTAAAGAAAAAAAAGCAGAATTAATAAATAATTGTAGCAAAGTTGTAGGTTTCCACATTATTATACAAAATTAACTATATTTCTCTATAATAGGGAAAAAACTGGAAAAAAAATTAAAGCAATGCCATTTCGAGGAATATCTGAAAATGAAATGGTTAATGATAAATGTAACAGTATATGTGCAAATATACACCCTTTCCTATAAAAATTGTTAAGTGAATTTAAAGAATACCTATATTAATGAAAATATATACACACCATGGTCATGAAATAAAAGAATCAGTACATGTAAAGTGTCAATACTCTCTACATTAATCTGTAAATTTAATGCAATCCTAATCAAAATCCTAGCAGACTTTTTAAAAATTCTGTGCAATGAGCAAATTAAGTAGATGTTGAATTATCTGTTTTAGTGTTGTCAATTTTGGTCTCATTAAACAAGATAAAATAGGTGAAACCTTAATAATCAAGACCCATTTCCAATTAACTCATCTGAGTATTGCATATAAAATTAGCTATGTTCCACTACTTGTGTTAAAGGAAATTTGGGATGGTTTGTAGAAGCCTGTATAAAGCCTATTAAAATCCCCAACCTTGCTGCTATACTAGGGCTGGATATCATCCTCTAAGGCATATTATGTTTATTAAATGACGCTTTGACTTCATTAGCGACAACAAGAACTGTCTAGCAATAATTACAATATGTTCCAAGGGTGTTCACTCACAGAACCACTTCTGTCAACCATAATAAACAGAAGGGAGGATTCTGAGTTACAGTGACATTCTTTTTTTAGGATGAGAGAAAGAGGATGAATGTGGATGGGTGTTCTGAGTTCGTTTTTTGCTTGCTTAGAGAACCTAGGTGTTACAATCCACACAGATGGGCTAGGGAAAAGAGCAGCTGAAACAACAGTACTTCCGCCTCCACCCCCTGCCTGGAGGGAAGCCCTTGAGCATCCACTGTTTCCCTTCTGTCCTCCTGGCCTGCCCCAGTCCCTTGTGGGCCATGGAGCTTTTGGTGCATGTCTGCAGGGGAACTTTCTTAGCTTTCTGCCCTGCCCTGCCTTACCCTTGGACAATCTGTGACCTTGCACACAGAGCTAAAGGCGTGGTCACCTGCGCGTGGGTTTCTCCAAGCCCTCCTGCCTTGCTGTTGTCTTGAGGGGCATACAACTTGAAACCATACAACTGCAAAAGGCCCTGGGAAAGAACCAGCATTTGGATGTGGATGTGCTGTTTCAGAATCCCACTCCTCATAGCAGGCCACGTGCAGCTATTAAAAGGGCATTAAAGTTTGACTTACTCCTTATGCTTCTCTGTGGTGTGTTTGCTCCTCACTTATCCAGTGGCCACAGGGATGGAAGCTCCCATATATCTCTTCTCTCCTAGAATCTGCATATTCCATCTTGACATTTATTTAGGCAGGTTTCTTTGATGAGTCCTCAGCATTCTGATGGTAAAAATAAACAGGTAAATAATACATACACACATCCATCCATATATATACACATACATAAAATAGGATTTTAGAAATTGTATTGCTTCTACTCTGTTAGAATGGGATGAGTAATTCTTGCACTTTCTACCTTTTAACACAAATTGGAAGACACTTAGTGATGTTTCAATTTCTGTTTACTGGAATTTAAAGTGCTTAAACATAGGTAACTGCCCTGTCTATGTCCTTCTTTCAGAGTGCCTTTTATTTTGTATATTTATAAACATATTATATATATGCAGGTTAAAGTGTCCTGTTATTGTTTAAGGCATATTTTAAATTGTGTTCTTTATATCTGCCAGTTTCATAATATTATGATTCTGAGAGAATATTAGCTAATTCAGAAAACTGAATCCAATTACTTAGGTTTAAAAGAATGAATCAAACCATAGTAGAGTTAAATTACAATAAACCCAGAACTGAATTGTTAAGATAATTGAAATAAACAAAGTCACCTTTCTTGGACTAATCTGATTCTGAAACCTCTGGGCAAAAATAGGTTGCATTTTGTTCTGTCATACATTTAAGTATCCATGATAGAAACAATTATTTTGGCTTGACGATTATAATCAACTTCATTTTAGTAATCTTCTACCATCTTTAGCAGTTACTTTTGAAGCTGATTTAGAAAATTTTGGGAAAGAAATAAGAAATGATATTCTGTAAAAAGTCTCTATTAATTTTCTTGTTTGGATTATGTATTAGTAAATCCACACAGAAACAGAAAGGGAGGAGAACACAGGCTGCAGTAGGGGTGTGCTGACAACACTGCAGATGAAGGGCAGAGTAGCCTTGATGGCAAGGACAAAACCAGTTAGATACCACTCTATACACAAATTCCCAAAATGTCTTACTTCTTAAAACATGGTACCAAGAAATTGATAACCGACTTATTTGAAAAAGAAACTTGAGGACATGATGTAGAACTAATACTATTTATTTTATTTATCGTTCTAACATAATTTAATAAATTATCTACTTATACTCAGCAGTAGAGGTTTTTTTTTTTTTTTTTTTTTTTTGGCGGTACGCGGGTCTCTCACTGTCGTGGCCTCTCCCATTGCGGACAGGCTCCGGACGCGCAGGCTCAGCAGCCATGGCTCACGGGCCCAGCCGCTCCGCGGCATGTAGGATCTTCCTGGACTGGGGCACGAACCCGTGTCCCCTGCATCGGCAGGCGGACTCTCAACCACTGCACCACCAGGGAAGCCCAGCAGTAGAGTTTTGACATTGATTTTCTTTTCCTCTCATAACTGAAGACAAGTTTTTACATCTTTAAGGAAAAAAAAAATCATTTCTTTCTGTTCCTGTTGGAGGACGTCACTGAGAGATGTGACCATTGGCTGACCCTTAAGCTGGACTCAGGCAATAGGAGGGTCTTCACCAGTCTCCTGTCTTGAAATGTAAATTCTGTCTACCATTTCCACAGTGGGAGCAGTTTTCAAGGACACAGCCTTGAGAGAGTAACATGTTGTTGCCACCTTCTGGGTGGTATATGTGACTGAAGGCCCATTAAGGCCTCTGTGAAAACTTTAAGGTTCTGGTGGACAAATTGGAAATTTACTTGTCTTGAGGCTACTGTCAACAAGCCTTGTACATAAATAAGTTTCCTGGAGTATTAAAACTGCCACCTATCAACCTGGGATGGTCTGCCTCTTTCATTGGGTTCTGCTCGCGCTCTGAAGGTGAGGGATTAGCTTCAAATTTTGCCCAGGGAACTCTGAAAGTTACAAATAAAAAATTCCGTTTCATAATATTTTTCTTTCATTACTGAATTCCTCTTACTCTTAGCATATGAATCTCACTTTGTGCTTGATCTACGTTGGTCACTGACCAGGGACTATTTTCTTATCAGATATCTTAACACTATTTCCACGATGTCACTCTTCTCTCATTTTTAGTGGCTGACAACTCACTTGAAGTGCATGGTCATAACTAACTGCACTGTAAAGGAAACTCTATTTCCTTCAATTACACTCTAAAAATGCTCACTGCAATACAGGTACCAAAGTTTTCTGTTTTTCTTTTTGCCTTCTGTCTCTGTATTCTGTGATCTCTCTTTAACCCTCTGATATAAAATATATGTTGGTTTTATTTTATTCATCACTCAATTTTATGTGAAATGTACCCTCTGTTGGATAAAAAACATTGATTCCAGGACAGTTCCTGGGTACTATAAATGCATTTCATCTCTAGCGACAGCTACTTGGGGTTGCTTCTAATGTTTAAAGATTGCGCATTCACTGAATTTTGGACTATGTTAAATCTGTTTGACTACTCGTTCTACACACATAGGTACTCTAATATACCTGGCACATAAAGAAATATGAAAAATGTATCAACTATGATGTGAAGACATTATATCAGAAATGTTTTTCTTTTTTCATCACCTTAAGACTTTTTTGCTTTTAGAGCAGTTTTAGGTTCATAATTGTTCCTCCTTTACTTTTAATAATACATATATAATGATTAAAAGTTTAAATTAATGAACAACTGATATATGATGTGAGACATGACTAATTTTTAAGTACTCGCTCACTTAAAAATTGTATTTCTATATTTATGAATACGAACAACATTCCAGTACTTTTCTCAACCCTGAGGATGTAGAATCAAACAACAACAAAAAAGACAGTTACTGCTCAACTAGAGCTTACATTCTATGAGAAGAAGAGAGATAGTGAAAATATGTAATTATGCAAGACAATGTGTACTCCAGGACGATGCTGAAGAAAACAGTCTAAATGCTGGATAAAATAATTTCACCAGGCACAAGTTTAAAGTGCTATGTTGTCAAAATGCCAACACATTCATCACTGAGCATATTTTCATGCTAGGTGTCCTGTATTACTAAAATCTGTTTCAGTGTTGAAATCTTTAACTTGGGGTACTGAATAAATGTTAATTGGGAAGTATAGACACTTTACTTCAGTCTAGAGGAGTGGTTAAAAAAGTGAAGAGATAATTCTTATTTATTAAAAATAATTTTCATCACTGATCAAAGATGAGAAAATAAAGACATTATTTTAGATGTTTCACAAATATGAAAGTGATTTGACTGAAATGATTATCCTTTATAATTCTTTTTTTTCCTACAGTTTTGTTGATAAAACATTTTTTGCTTAATAAAACCATAGTGATTTTTTGGTAGTTGTTCGTTTAATACTGATCATTGACAGAATTAAAATAGGACACTCTATATCTGTTACTTTTCAAATTCAAAGTCTGGAAACAATTAGAAATATTCTAAAGCACACCTAACATACCCAACCACTGTTTGAGAACTTGCCAGCATTTTTAGTCAATTCATCAGTTGAGTTGATTTAGCAATAACCAATAACTGTTTTGAAGTAACAAAACACTGAGTGAAATCTACAAAGTTATTCATGTCATAATTGACCTCTAATATTAAGAATCTTTTTGTGCCCTCAGAATATGCATACAAGCCTGTGGAAAAATAGGTAATAAGAGGTAATACATTTCTACAAGGCATGAAAATTCATGCATTTTCCATAGTACACATTTTACAATCGTAACTAAGAAAAATGTCCAATGATAAATAACACCAATGCTGACAGAATAATAAAAAAAAAAGATGCATTAGTCCATGTCTTAGGAACAAACTTTCTATGTTCTCAAACTCTTTGGAGACACAATTTACAAAGGATGAATATAGAATAATTAGAAGCTATGTGTGTCTTATGGTAAGATGTTTTCTTTCACTTTGGTACCTAAATGTGTAACTTTACTACTATTAAATTGAACTATACTCTTGTTTCAGGAAAATAAGCCTGTTATATCAAAGGTTAATGTTATTGTGTTATAAATATCTAAAGGGAATATAGTATGTAAAATGTTTGGGTGATCTCTGTTCAGCTATAGACTTACAAATATATGCCTTAGCTTTGTTATTCTGATGAATCTGGCATAAATCAGAAGAGGGCCTTTTGCACACTGCCTGCAATAAAGAGAGTCCTGTCATGAAGCAGTTGAGCACAGTGCACAGAGATTGTCTGCAGTAAAGCTGAGAAAGGGAACAAATCACTAATATTGAAGCATACAATTTTTTTCATCACAATTCCTAAATAAGAATGGTTGAAATTCAGTTTTAAATTTGTTACTATTCCATTTACAAGCAGATATTGCTATGAGGTGAATGCAATGCTGTATTCACAGGTTTCCATTAAGGGGGAGATTGTATGTCTGCCATTCCTGGATAAACCTCAAGTAATATTCTCCCCACATGTTTATGCAAGCTTTGTTTGTAACATGATGAAATCATAAAATATTTTCATATTGAATATATTCATACTTGGCATCACTATTTTAGTATGTAAAGGATGATAATAATTATTTCATATTCAAAAACTAGTTTATTTTGTAAATTTGATATTGATTTTTCAGTAACTTGCATTTGCTTTCTGATTACACATTCCATTCATTGGCTGTTTCAGTTATAATGTATAATTAGCTAAGCACTATTTCTGAATAAACTTGCAAAAGGATGGGATGTTAAACAAGCACTTGATATTGTTTCCTTTATTCCTGTTATCTAAGTATTAACACAGATTTTAAAGTGTTTGTTGTAAGAACTAAATTGCTGACATATTCTTATATTAATGATAGATTAATAATGAATTTATCATTTGAATATCATGATAAAATTCTGTTGTTAAAGAGTAACCCCCAAATACTCATCTTAATATCATTGTGTAAAGATACAGTAGTTACCAGTTATGTTTTGAAAGATAAATATCTCATGTTCTGTTTGCTTATGCAGTTAAAAAAATGTTAAGCAGACATACTAGCTATTTTCAATTCTTTTCATCTGGGTTCATTTGCACGAAGCGTGCTACTTGGAGAAGTGCCAATTTCAGAAATTCAGCTGCTAGGGCTGGCTTAAAAACTGTAATACTAGGAGATGCTCACAAATGTTTTAGTTTGAAAACTGGATAATTTTTGGTAATTCTGTTGGTTATAGACTTATTTAAGAATACAATGCAAAGTATGTTCTGCATATTTACTTAAATATCAAACTTTGAGTTTATATGAACTCCAGGTATCACTGGATAAAAGGAAAATCTGCCTATGTACACAAATAATAACCATGAAATATCTATCAATTGGTAATGAAAATATAGCTATAGATTAATATTTAGGTGCTAAACAGGTGCATATCTCTAGAGCTGAAACCGAATAAATCTCAGTTTAATATCTCTATCCCATTTATTCCTATTTTCTCTTATAGGTGTGATCAAATTTTGATTATCTTTCCTGATTAAAGTAAGTCAAAGAACACCAAAATGTTTGTTCACAATAGTCTTTGAAATATACATTTTATTTGCATTTGGATATATTCCAAAAATTTCAAATAAAATAATGACAATGTATTTCCATGGCATTTATAACCTTTTCTTCTACCTTCTCACTCCACCTTATCTGACTCCCACTACATGATAAACAACCTTATATATGATTATTAACACTGGACAAATTTCTATATTCAAAACATGTTTATTGGTTCATAGAACTATTATTATACCCTTCTGAAGTGATTTTCTTATTTTTCAATGTTTAACTTAATAAATTTAAATAAATTTAGGCACAAAAAAGTTGCAAAATCAAATATTAGATTCCTCATAGAAGTAGAATTCCCTACATTTTTATATATAGAAAATTTTTCTATATCCTTGATTCTTAAGGATAGGTGGACTTGTCATAAAATACAGTGGCCCTCCATATTCATGGGTTCCACGTCCATGGATTCAACCAACCATGAATGAAAAATATTCCCCCCCCAAAAATTCCAGAAAGTTCCAAAAAGCAAAACTTGAATATGTCACATGCTGGCAATTACATAGCCTTTACATTGTATTAGGTATTATAAGCCATCTAGAGATGATTTAAAGTATTCTGGAGGATGTTATATGCAAATACTACATCATTCTATATAAGGGAATTGAGTATCCTCAGATTTTGGAACCAGTCCCCTGCAGATACTGGGAGGACTGCTATTTGGTTCAACTTTTTTTCACTGAATTTCAAAAAATGCTACATTTGTATGTATTTTGTTCATATGTGGCTTTTGAAAAGTCTGATGACAGCACAATCATTTTCTCATTATAAGAAGTTTTATCACTTTGTCTGGGACTTAAGGATTTTTTCTTCTTTAAAATGTACTAGCTTTATTAGGATATATCTTGAAGTTGATTCTTTTGGTTAATTTTCCCAGGTACCCAGTGGGACATATTAATATATAAATTCAGATTTTTCCCCAGAAAGTCTTCTTAGAGTATAATTTTAAATATTAATTCTATTCTATTGTTTTATTTTTCTTCTTCAGAAAATCCAAAACAAAGTTATTCCTCTTGCCTGTTTTCCCCTCCCCCTACTTTCTCTTGAACCATTTTCTTTCCCTAATTCGTTTTCACTCCCTTGGTTGTTTTCCTGTCTTTCTTCAATGTATTTTATTTATATTTTTTTTAGTTTATTTTCTCTTAGGTACCTGCATTATATATTCTTTACTTTTAAGAAAAATGATGTATTCTTTCACTTCTTGCTTCAGTTTAATGAATTCCCTTTATTCTTTTTTTTTGTCTGTTTATACACTTGGTTTTTGAATCTCTTAAGTTGAATATTTTGTAAGTCTAAAAAATTATTTGCTTGAATATACTTCAGCACACTTGGAGAGGTGTCTTCAAGTTTTCTTCTGCTTTATGCTTGTGCTTCTAGGGAAAATTCCACTCAATTTATAAGTGTTGAATTTTGTTTTCTGATTTTTGCAAGAGGTGTTAATTTTTTGTTGCTTGTTTATGTTTGTGTTATTGTGATGTTTACAGGCTTCTTAATTTGGGCATCCTTATCCTCTGAGTATAGCAAATTCAGTTATTTAGTATATTTTGTTTTTGTTTTTATTTTGTTTGCTTTGATGATGGGACCGGAGTTAACATGCCCTCTAAAACTTCAGGTCCCTTAGGATGTGCAGGCCCTAAAATGTTCTCTTTTGCTTCTTCCCCCTCCAGCATCTAACAGCCAAAGAGCATTTTCCCTTCCTTTTTGACTTTTTTTTTCCCCATGTTTCAACAAGTGTCATTTAAAATCATATGAATGTCTTAGTCCCTCCTTGGGGACATATTTTGTCCATGCATCTAACTACCAGATGCAATTTGCATTTCAGACTGAAACATCAGGGGACTTAGTCTTCCTGGTGACAAACCGAGATCATTCTTAGGATCCACTGTTCGTTCTCTTCTCTCTTTCATTCAGTGTTTCTAGGTCAGTCTTTGCTTGCCACTTGCCCTGTCATAGGGTGTGGTTAGTGCAGGACTGGGAGAAATTCCATGCTGTGATTTGTTCTTTTTTCCTGTCTCTACTTATATTATTTTAAAGTTCAGGCACTCTCTGCCTTCAAGTTTTGCTGAAGCCATGATTTTTATGTAGTTTCCTTTTCCCTCAGCATTACTGTTAGAGGAAACATGGAGATTAGTCCTAGGTACAGTTGTCTTCAAATCCCAGAAATTCTACATTTATTTTATTTTAATGTTTTAAATTCAGGACATATTAGATTGATGTTGCTATAATTCAAGTAACGAATACATATTATCTACACTTTATTTACATATATTTTACAATGTTTAAGGTATAGCTTTTGTTATATTTGTAAAATGTCAAATATCTTACATTTAGATAGGAAGAAACAGATATCTGTAACCACCTCTTATTTAAGTTATTAATTACTTCACAGAACAACCTGGCATAATATATTCCATTATTGTAGACTCATATATAAAGAGACTGTAATTCAACAGCATGATTCACTGTGTATTTGAATACAATTTTATGTAACTCAAATGACAATGAAGCTCTCATTCCATTGATATTTTCTCTGAATTTCAAATTCTAGTTAAAACTATACCACATATGATGTCACCATTCACATGAGCATATTAGCACAGATTATCAGAATCCATAAGATGCAAACTCATAAAAGGGAAAAATTATCCTATGTTTTTATAAAGTAACTATTAATCTTCAAAGGAAAATCAAATTAAAAAAACACTGAAGTCAATCATTTCTGGGATTATTTTAATCTCAAATAAAATGTTATGTTCAATTCCCATCAAAAGCGATATGATTACTCTTAGTCCACTATGATTATTTAGAAGATATTTTGCTCTGAATGGAGTCAAATTGTTAATCTCTTGATTAAAGCAATACCACAATAATGTGACTATTTTGTAAGATCTAAAAGCACTTTCTAGGGCAACAATTTATTTCAACAGTTTATTTTACAATACATTATACAGACATGGATATACTCTCAGGTCAGCAATTAGTATTTCATATAGTATCATACACATTTTATGGTAGTTTATTTTAAACCGGCTTTCATATCTTCTTTTTAACATCACTTGTGCACTTGAAGGCAATTTCTAGCTTCTATTATACCAAATAATAATAATCAATAGTACCATTAAGGAAAACTTATAAGTTAAATTTTCTAAATGTAATGCATTTTAATAAATAAATCAGTAAATTAAATAAAATTAATTTAATATTGATTTTGATAACTGAAATTTAAATACATTATCTGAAAATATAAATAAAATGAACAATTTAATTAGAAGTCTAAGTATGTCTTTTATCTCATTTAAAATCATATATCAATAAAGAGATAAGAATCCTTATTCTACGACTGACAGGGTAAAGAAACTAATGAAGACTTAAAAGTAGAAGAGAAAAGAGTACTCTGTGTAGGTCATACACTAAAACTGGGTGTATATAATTGATTAGATTTATATTTGCATGCTGACCATTCCCAATGTGATTACATGCTATACCCTTGACCATAACAAAAGCCAAATAAATTGACTAGATCAGCAAAGGTTTGAACTGGTGGCAACTGAAGTTCAAGTATTGGCTTTTTGTTAACATGCAGACTTGGCGGCAGGCAAGTTCTGATAATATCCACTTTGGTTATGCAGTTTCCCTCAAGGTCTTGTTCTACTTAAAAGGAAATGTATTTTTCCTAGTGGGATTTTACATCCACCAAAGCATTTATTTGAATCCTATGTACTAAATCCCATGTAACTAAAATTTAGTTTGGACAACTTAAAAATGTGTTTAAAAGCAGCACTTAGTAACAAGTGCTCTGTGTATGCACAGGTATTTTCATAAGTAATCGATGACCTCTTTTGAGGCATACTTGTCAAATGAAAGAAAGTAAATGTGCAGAGCTCCCAGTTCCCATTCTTTGTGCTTTTCTCTCTTCTTCCCATTCTCTCCTTTCCCATTTCAGTAAAGAAGTCTACTGTGTGAAAAAAGCTGGCAGCACCCTTGCACATAATGTAAATTTCTTACTGTGAATACCTCAACCTATTAAATGGTCCTAGATTTTTATCTCCAGACAAAATTTTACCCTGAATTACACACAATCACTCAGGCCAACTGCAAGGGGGGGGGGAGGAAAATGAGAAAAGTTATGAAAAGGAAGAAAGATATCACGTGTGCTCTTATGATATGTTTTACTGAGGGTTAAGCAATTTAAGTGCATGGACTCATTTTATCCACTAAAGCTCTTATTACCCCCGTGTGTAAATAACTGGCTCAATGAAGTTCAAGCCATTGTTGAAAACCACGGGGTTCTTAAATTTAAAAAAAAGTTTAAATTCATATTTTATTTAAGATAAAAATAAATTTAATTTTAATATGAAAGATTAAGATAAAAGAGAATTTTTAAAAAATTAATGGCAGTTTTGTATCATTGAAATGGTAGATTTTTGACAGGCACGTGAGAATGATTTCATAAAATGTGCGCTGAATTAGGTCCTAGGCCTCTGCCCAGGATGATCACAGACTAAAGAGCACGAAGTAGCAGTTCCCAAGCTGTGTGCTGACGCAGGACACAGCACTGTAGGCAACTCGCAGGGGCCCGGCAGGATATTTTAAAGTTTCAAGGGAAACAAAGAGATACTGAACATCTGTCAGCCACTGCACAAAATACTAGCTTGAGGGAGTTCAGAAGTTTAATATTTGATTATGCTACACACTTTCGATGATGTCATGCTTGTGAAGCTAGGTTTTTATAGTTGCCATGATAAAAAGCAAATACTGAATGAAAATCAGGGTAAAACTGAAAATCAGGGTGGTGGAGTCCGATCTGATTCCAAGTTATATAGTGCCCAACAAATGCACACATCCCATTGGTAAATAATGATGGTTATTGAAGACAGAAATGAAAACATTCTTTTCTTCTTTCAACTTATGTGTATTGTTATTTCAAATGACTGCTAAGCTGTTAAGACATAAATACTTGTTAAGGTTTTTGGACTTAAGAGCTAAAAAATTGGAATTCTTAGATATTTCTTTAGCAAAGGAGCAGTGCACTGAAAGTGTTGCGAACCAAGAAAGTTTTGGAGCTTGTGACATAGGGTTTGGATCGGCGTCCTCGGGTTGGAATCCTGTTTAACCTCAGGCAAGTTATATAACATCTTTCTGTCTCAGTTTTCTTACCTGAAAAATGTGGACAAAATATTAAGTATCTCAGAGGTTGTTTTGGTTTTTTTTTTCCTCCAGAATGAAATGCTTTAAAAATGCATGAAGTGGAGGCAACCCAACACTGGAGCCTTCCCCGGCCTTTGGTGGGGCTAATGGCAGACTCTGGGAGGGCTCACACCAAGGAGCACGTCCCAGAACTTCTGCTGCCAGTGTCCTTGTCTGCACGGTGAGCCACAGCCACCCCGGCCTCTGCAACAGTAGCAGATAAAATACCCAGGAGCTGATATGGATATCACTTTGTCTGCTCCATTATTTTGCGTCAAATTAGCCCAGAGGAATTTGAATACCAAAGAGTATACGGCTCTCAGGAACCTCTGGCAGCATTGTTGGAGGAAGTCATCACAGATGCCAAACTCTCCAGTAAAGAAAAGAAGAAAAAATTGAAAAAGTTTCAAAAGTCCTATCCTGAAGTCTACCAAGAACGATTTCCTACACCAGAAAGGGAAGCACTTCTGTTTCCTGAAAAACCTAGAGCAAAATCACAGCTGCTGATGTGGGCACTAAAAAACCCCTTCCAACCATTTCAAAGAACTAGAAGTTTTTGGATGTAATACTTGGATAGCTGTTAAAGACCTCTGTTGTTGCTGTTGTTTTTGAGTAAATAGGTGGTTAGAGGACTATGGTGGTGGAAGAAACAAGCACGTAAACCACAGACTACTGAATTATAAAGATTTCCTGACTTAAAAAAATGTTGAGACATTATCAGTATTTTTATAAAACTCAATGCTGTTTTTAAAGTGTACAAACCAATTAAAAATAATGAGACAAATATATAGTGGTAAAGTTAATGTTTTTAATTTGTTACAAAATGTAAGGGTATTTTCATTTTTTTAATTTGTTGTTTCCTATGGTGTTTATAAAATATTTGTGTGTACATCCTAGTTACTGATGTCTTTGTGATAACCAAGACTGAAAAATAGTGTATATGTTTGAATAAGAACGACACTGGGTACTGTTACTGTGATGCTATTGACCTAATAGCCAATTGTAATTTCTGCTGTATAAATTATTTTTCACTGTTGCACAAAGATTCTTAATGTCCTTTATTACAATGGCTGTGTCTTTTATGGCAGGTCTGTTGGGTGCTATGACAGATTTTATGAAAGCTAGTTCTTTTATGATGTATGTATTAGTTGGTGTTTACTTGTAAGTGAAGTAGATTTTCATCTGCCTGCAGTGGTGTAATTTCAGTCTTGGCTAAAGATGGAAAACTGAACTGGATAAATTCTTTTGGTCTCATTACCCCTGTGATTCTAAGTCAAATTTTTGTTGTTTCATGAAAAACACAAATGGGTTAAGTAAAATGAGACTACTTCCTTTATAAGTATCAATATATTTTCCCCAGCTTCCTCATCCTTTTGAAAGTAAATGGAATGTAAATAAATACTGTTCTTTTTAATACTGTAAAAAAATGCATGAAGCATAAAAAACAGCATCAGGCACATATTAATATTAGCTTAATAACTGTTAACTATATGTATATAAATATTACATAAACCATGATTTTGCAGCTCAAGGAACTGACAATTTTTGAGGAATCAATCAACAAGGACTCAAGCAGCTAAAAGTCAAACAGTATGAGTTTTATTACAGAGAAACAAAGCTACATGGAAGCACGGAGAAAAATGTGAACAGCAATATATAAATTAACATACCTGCATAGTTTGTTTAGGGGGAATCTCTGTTCAAAAATCACACATCTAAGTTAAAAACACTGGTTAATTTTACAAGGTTATATAAAATTATTTAGAATATTAGTATTTAGGTTTCAGTATACATTCTTATAAAATATGTTTTAAAAATGTTAATAGGCAAATATACACAATTTGATAGCTTATGGATGTAGAGATAGATGGTAGTATGCTATTTCAAAATGTAAAAAAACAGTTAATACTTAACTCAGTACACTGGTTACTGCTTTGTGGTGCTATATCTGGGAGGCCACAAAGTCCACCTAAGATATAGATGTCACATAATATAATATAACATAACATAATATTTTTCATTATATTTAGCATACTGATGTTATTATTTCATAAACTCTACATTTTATATTTTTGTGATTACTCTATTTCAAAATATAAAGATAGATCATTATAAAACATAACTTTTGCTTTTGAAACGTGGAAAAAAGCCCAGCCTGTTTATTCCACAAACATCTTACTTTGCTTTCATACTGCATTCCTTTCGGATACCTCAGCATCATTGGAACATACAAATTTCAATTGCAGAAGACTTTGTAAAAGAAATTTTGTCTCCTGCTAAAGACTTTAACAGAGTAGGCTTTTAACTTTTTCTGTTAATAAGCATGTAAATACTTGCCTTTGTAAAATAACATTTACTAAATTACCATGATATTAAAATATGAAACAGTTTTAACTAATGCTACTTTAAAATGATCTCACAGAGTGAGATTTATACGAAATTAAAAATAAGGTAGTCACATTTTGAGTGAGACCATTATGACTATCCTAGCGAAACATACCAGTTTTCCTAGCATGACATTGGATGGCAAAGTGTCTGAATGACAATGTTCATCCTTATTAGAATATTAAACTTAAAAGGACAGCCTTAAAAATACTGAAGTCAGGCTACAGGCCTGTTTGGGGATATGAAATTAACTAAGGGCGGGGAAAATGACAGATTCTTCCTGATTAGTCTGACAGGGTGGTGGGCCTAACTGATAGTTGTTCTTGGCACCATCATCCTGAAATAAAGTTGTCAGAAAATAGAATTATCTGCCAAATTTTATTATGCTGGCAAGCTTGTTTCTACTTTCTCAACCTTCATCTGCTTTTAAAAGTTAGGGTAAGGAAAAGTCTGATAAAATTTAATAGCTCTTATATTGACTTTCTCTTTCTTTTTCTTCCTTCTTCCTCTCCTCTCCTCCTCTCCCCTCCCCTTCCTTTCTCCCTTCCTTCCTTCCTTCTTTCCTTCCTTTCTTTCTTCCTCCCTCCCTCCCTCCCTCCCTCCCTCCCTTCCTTCCTTCCTTCCTGGAATTCAGTGTTCTATCAGTATAAACTATCAATCTATCTCTCTTCTCCCTTAAGCTGTTGTTTACAATTAAGTTAATTTAAATATCATTATTTAATAAAATCAACAAAATGCATTATTAGTTTTTAATTAGATAACTTGAAAATTAAATTAATTGTTAATAGGGCATTTGGGAACAAGTTTCAGTGAGAATCCACAAATGACACCACTGAACACTGAGGATGGAACTGCACCTCATCAAAACAAATCAGTTTAGCAAATTCATTATATTTATTTTAGGGCAAAATACAGTTTAAGAATTAATTTGCAAATATTTTTATCAAATAATTAAGCATTTGTTACATGTCTACTCTGTACCAGAACTTTTAATGTAGTTATACTTCCTGACTTTGAAAAATTTTGAATTTTGTGGGAAAAACTGACTCATAAACATATAAAATAAATACTATCAATAGTTAGTACAGTATGTGGAGCTAGATTCCTGAAACCTACCAATAGCAGAGACATGAATATTGAAAATAGGTAGGGAGATAGCAAGAGACATCAATGACATGGTGAGTCTTACAAACTGAGGAACAGGAAAACCATTACCCATTAATGAAATTTGAAGACTTCTAGAAAATTCTCAGAAAAATATCAGCATGATGTGTATTTTAAGTTTTATATAATTGGAAAAATAACCCCAGGCTTATATATGCAGAAAAGTGCTGAAAATGTTTATTTGAAACCTTAGAAGTTCAAGAGTTGTGAAGAAAAATTATGCACAGACAACTGGATGATATGTGAATCCCATGGAATTGCTTTAAATATCAAGAGATGACATTTAGAATATTGTAAGTGTCCCTAGCCAAGTGCACTGTTCCTAGACCTGTAAATTGCTGGTAGAAACAGTGATACCATGAAGAAAGCTAATAAAAAAGTACTAGAAAAGTAAGTTGAAAAATAAGCTAAGGAACTTGGAAGCAACCAAGATATCCTTTGATAGATGAGTGGATAAATAAACTATGGTATATCCACACAGTGGAATATTATACAGCAATAAAATGAAATGAGATATCAAGCCAGGAGAAGACATGGAGGAACATTAAATGCATTTTGCTAAGTGAAAGACACCAATCTGAAAAAAACAACATTAGTACAATTCCAACTACATGACAATAGGGAAAAGTCAAAAGTATGGTAATAACAAAAAGATCAATTGTTGCCAGGATTTGGTAGGAATGGAAGGCAGTGAAGATATGAATTAATAGGTGAAGAGTGGGGGATTTTCAGGGCAGTGAAACTATTCTGTATAGTACTGTAATGGTGGATACATGTCATTATACATTCATCAAAGTCATAAAACATACTGCACAAAGAGGAAGCTCCAATATAAACTACAGGTTTACTTAGTAATAATGTGTCATATTGACTCATCAACTGCAACAAATACACCACATTAATGCAAAAAGTTAATAATAGTAGAAACTCTGTGTGTGCGCACTCCTGTGTGTTTGTGCAGGGGGGTCTGGGGATATATGAGAACTCTGTACTTTCCACTCAATAATTCTATAAACCTAAAACTACCCTAAAAATAGAATTTATCAATTTAAAAATAGGCCTAGGAATAAGGGAGTTTTGAGAAGTAGAGAGTAGTCATATTGTCCTTAATTTAACAAATACTAATGGAGAGGTGTCTGTGTACCAGGCACAATGCTAATTACTGAAGAAAAAGTAAGAATAAGATAGACAAACTCAATAGTTTCACAAAGCTTATAGTCAGTTGTTACTACTAAGACCAGTGTGAAATTTAAAGATAAGACAATGGAATTAGCAGTATATAGATTATTTCTTATTGCTATATTCACTTAAAACACCAGGTAGCCCTCTTCTCCAACACTATATTTGAGATTACCTATTTAATATGTATATTCTTCACTTGAATATAATCTCTAAGATGGCAGCAACAAAGTCTGTCTTTTCACTATTGTATAGATAGCATGTAGCAAAATGCCTATCACAGAGCTGATACATCCACATACAAATATATGTATAAACATTCATATATGTATAAATATATAGATCATTACACATATCATATATGTATATATAAATCATAAAGTACTTTCAAAAGAATGAAGACAAAATTCAAACTAAAGCTAAACTTTTATGTATGCGTGGATTTCCTCTCTTACTGTACTCAGCAGATGGCTGATATGCACATGTTAAAGTACACCTGCGATAGTTACACTAATCAACCTCTTATTAGACTAAGCCTCTCCACTGTGTGCCTGAAATGAATGACAGACGTGGAGAATTAGGCTCCTGCACTCAGGATTTTTTGGTTATATGTACGGTACTCAAAGATCCTGAATTAGTTACCTCCAGCAATGAGGAGCATTATTTGTTTTCCTTAGTATAACAGACACTTCCTTACTTATATGAAGCTTATGTTTTAATTGTATAGAGAAAGAAATTAAGCATGTAAACAATAAATACATATCAATTCAGGTGGTCCTAAATGGTATAAATTTAAAAAAATAATAATAAAACTTGTGTGAAGTTGTGTGAAGTTCCAGTGAGGGCCACGTCAGTATCTCTTATTCACATGCTCTTCTACAACATGTCACCCTCCACTTAAGAAAAAAAGCCTAATCTCATTCCCTTGAATCCAAACTTGCCATATTGCCTATGTCCAAGAGAATGTGATGACATGTGACTTTTCATCTTGGTCAGTAAAAGTCGTGAAGCTTCTCCCTGGCTCTCTTGGAACACTTGCTCTAAGATTACTCCTTTATGTGATACTCCACTCAGAACCTAGCTGCAATGCAGTGAGAGGCTAAAGACACAAGAAAAGGCCACTTTTATCCAGGGCTCTGGTTGACAGTCCCAGCTGCGTGTAGTAGGCTTTGGACCATTCAGTCCAAATTCCAGACACATGAATGAGGAAGCCTCCAGGAGATTTGAGCATGACTTCTTCGAGTCTTCCCAGCCAAGGCCCCAGACATTGTGAAATAGCAACAAACTCCCCCCCGTTTGCTCTGTTCTAACTCCTGACGCATAAAGAAAAAAGGGTGATTATTTTAAATACATAAAACTAAAAAAATAAATGAGTTACAAATGCCAGTACAAAAAGTCAAAAATCTAGAAAGAGCAAAATTAAAACCACTAGATCAATAAAATAGTATTTATTAAGAGTTTATTGTGCATGGAAGAACAGTTCACAAACTGGGGCATTTAAACCCAAAACTGATGGGAAGCTCAGAGGAATGACATTACATTTTTACATTAAAGTAAAAATTAGGAAATTTTAACTTTCACAATGATTGATTATTACAATGGGGGTTTCCAGATAGTATATGCTTGGTTAAAACTGATTATCTTATATCATTTTTTGAAAGATGACACATTTCTTTCATGATTACTGGAAGCATTTACAAGAAATAACCCTGATTAACTTTTTCTTAAGTTCATGAAATAAACTAGATTTAGTTTTCTTACATGGTTTAAATGGTTTTGTCTGCTCAGGGGATTCTCAAGCTTGGACTCTATTTTGCATTTAATTTTAATGGATCAAACTGTCTCTTTTTGAATTATGGATTTCTCAGGGTATATGCCCAGTAGTGGAATTGCTGGGTCACATATTTTTTAAGGAACCTGCATACTGTTCTCCATAGTGGCTGTATCAATATACATTCCCACCAATAGTGCAAGAGGGTTCCGTTTTCCACACACCCTCTCCAGCATTTATTGTTTGTAGATTTTTTGATGATGGCCACTCTGACCAGTGTGATACCTCATTGTGGTTTTGATGTGCATTTCTCTAATGATTAGTGATGTTGAGCATCCTTTCATGTGTTTATTGGCAATCTGTATATCTTCTAAGGAGAAATGTCTGTTTAGGTATTCTGCCCATTTTTGGATTGGGTGGTTTGTATTTTTGATATTGAGCTGCATGAGCTGCTTGTATATTTTGAAGATTAATCCTTTGTCAAATGCTTCATTTGTGAATATTTTCTCCCATTCTGAGGGTTGTCTTCATGTGTTATTTAAGGTTTCCTTTGTTGTGCTAAAGCTTTTAAGTTTCATTAGATCCCATTTATTTTTGTTTTTAATTCCATTACTCTAGGAGGTGGGTCAAAAACAATCTTGCTGTGATTTGTGTTATAGACTGTTCTGCCTATGTTTTCCTCTAAGTATTTTATAGTGTCTGGCCTTAATTTAGGTCTTTGGTCTCTAATCCATTTTGAATTTATTTTTGTGTATGGTGTGAGGGAGTATTCTAATTTCATTCTTTTACATGTAGCTGTCCAGTTTTCCCAGCAACACTTATTTAAGAGGCTGTCTTTTCTCCATTGTATATTCTTGCCTCCTTTATCAAAGATAAGATGACCATATGTGCATGGGTTTATTGCTAGGCTTTCTACACTGTTCCACTGATCTATATTTCTGTTTCTGTGCCAGTACCATATTGTCTTGATTACTGTAGCTTTGTAGTATAGTCTCAAGTCAGGGAGACTGATTCCTCCAGCTCCATTTTTCTTTCTCAAAATTATTTTGGCTAGTCAGGGTCTTTTGTGTTTCCATACAAATTGTGAAATATTTTGTTCTAGTTCTGTGAAAAATGCCATTGGTATTTTGATAGGGATTGCATTGAATCTGTAGATTGCTATGGGTAGTATAGTCATTTTCACAATGTTGATTCTTCCAATCCAAGAAAATGGTATATCTCTCCATCTGTTTGTAATGTCTTTAATTTCTTTCATCAGTGTCTTATAGTTTTCTGCATACAGGTCTTTTGACTCCTTAGGTAGGTTTATTTCTAGGTGTTTTATTCATTTTGTTGCAATGGTAAATGGGAATGTTTCCTTAATTTCTCTTTCAGATATTGCGTTGTTAGTGTTTAGGAATGCAAGATTTCTGTGCATTAATTTTGTACCCTGCTACCATACCAAATTCATTGATTAGCTCTAGTATTTTTCTGGTAGCATCTTTAGGATTCTCTATGTAGAGTATCATGTCATCTGCAAACAGTGACAGTTTTACTTCCTTTCCGATTTGGATTCCTTTTATTTATTTTTCCTCTCTAATTGCTGTGGCTAAAACTTCCAAAACTATGTTGAATAATAGTGCTGAGAGTGGGCAACCTTGTCTTGTTCCTGATCTTAGAGGAAATGGTTTCAGTTTTTCACCATTGAGAACAATGTTGACTGTGGGTTTGTCATATATGGCCTTTATTATGTTGAGGTAGGCTCCCTCTATGCCTACTTTCTGGAGAGTTTTTATCATAAATCGTTGTTGAATTTTGTCAAAAGCTTTTTCTGCATCTACTGAGATTATGATATGGTTTTTATTCTTCAGTTTGTTAATATGGTGTATCACATTGATTGAAATGTGTATATTGAAGAATCATGGCATTCCTGGGATAAACCTCACCTCATCATGGTGTATGATCCTTTTAATGTGTTGATGGATTCTGTTTCTAGTATTCTGTTGAGGATTTTTGCACCTATGTTCATCAGTGATATTGGTCTGTAGTTTTCTTTTTTTGTGACATCTTCATCTAGTTTTGGTATCAGGGTGATGGTGGCCTCGTAGAATGAGTTTGGGAGTGTTTCTCTCTCTGCTATATTTTAGAAGAGTTTGAGAAGGATAGGTGTTAGCTCTTCTCTAATTGTTTGACAGAATTCACCTGTGAAGCCATCTGGTCCTGGGCTTTTGTTTGTTGGAAGATCTTTAATCTCAGTCTCAATTTCACTTGTTGTTATTGGCCTGTTTATATTTTCTATTTCTTCCTGGTTCCATCTCAGAAGGTTGTAGTTTTCTAAGAATTTGTCCATTTCTTTGAGGTTGTCCATTTCAGTGGCATATAGTTGCCTGTAGTAATCTCTCATGATCCTTTTTATTTCTGCCATGTCAGTTGTTACTTCTCCTTTTCCATTTCTAATTCTATTGATTAGAGTCTTCTCCCTTTTTTTCTTGATGAGTCTGGTTGATGGTTTATCAATTTTGTTTATCTTCTCAAAGAACAAACTTTTAGTTTTATTGATCTTTGCTACTGTTTACTTCATTTCTTTTTCATTTATTTCTGACCTGATCTTTATGATTTCTTCCCTTCTGCTAACTTTGGGTTTTTTTTGTTTTTCTTTCTCTAATTGCTTTAGGTGTAAGGTTAGGTTGTTTACTTGAGATGTTTCTTGTCTATTGAGGTAGGATTGTATTGCTATAAGCTTCCCTCTTAGAACTGATTTTGCTGCATCCCATAGGTTTTGGGTCGTTGTGTTTTCATTGTCATTTGTTTCTATGTATTTTTTGATTTCCTCTTTGATTTCCTCAGTGATCACTTGGTTATTAATAGTGCATTGTATAGTCTCCATGTGTTTGTACTTTTTAGTTTTTTTCCTGTAATTGATATCTAGTCTCATAGCATTGTGGTTGGAAAATACACTTGATATGATTTCAACTTTCTTAAATTTACCAAGGCTTGATTTGTGACCCAAGATATTATCTATCCTGGAGAATGTTCATGAGCACTTGAGAAGAAATTGTATTTTGTTGTTTTTGGATGGAATGTCCTATAAATATCAATTAAGTCTATCTTGTTTAATGTGTCATTTAAAGCTTGTGTTTCCTTATGTATTTTCATTTGGACGATCTATCCATTGGTTAAAGTGGCGTGTTAAAGTCCCCTAGTATTATTGTGTTACTGTCGATCTCTCCTTATATGGCTGTTAGCATTTGCCTTATGTATAGGAGTGCTCCTATGTTGGGTGCATATATATTTAGAATTGTTATACCTTCTTCTTGGGTTGATCTGTTGATCATTATGTAGTGTCCTTCTTTGTCTCCTGTAATAGTCTTTATTTTAAAGTCTATTTTGTCTGATATGAGAATTGCTACTCCAGCTTTCTTTTGGTTTCCATTTACATGGAATATCTTTTTCCATTCCCTCACTTTAAGTCTGTATGTGTCCCTAGGTCTGAAGTGGGTGGGTCTCTTGTAGACAGCATATATATGCGTCTTGTTGTTGTATCCATTCAGCCAGTCTATGTCTTTTGGTTTGAGCATTTAATCTATTTACATTTAAGGTAATTATTGATACGTATGTTCCTATTACCATTTTCTCGATTGATTTGTGTTAGTTACTGTAGATCTCTTCCTTCTCTTGTTTTTCCTACCTAGAGAAGTTCCTTTAGCATTTGTTGTAAAGCTGGTTTGGTGGTGCTGAATTCTCTTAACTTTTGCTTGTCTGTAAAGGTTTTAATTTCTCCGTCAAATCTGAATGAGAGCCTTGCTGGGTAGAGTAATCTTGGTTGTAGGTTTTTCCCTTTCATCACTTTAAATGTGTTCTGGCTTGCAGAGTTTCGGTTAAAAGATCAGCTGTTAACCTTATGGGGATTCCCTTGTATATTATTTGTTGCTTTTCCCTTGCTGTTTTTAATATTTTTTTCATTGAATTTAATTTTTGATAGTTTGATTAATATGTGTTTTGGCGTGTTTCTCCTTGGATTTATCCTGTAAGGAACTCTTTGCGCTTCCTGTACTTGATTATTTGATTTCGTATGGTAGGGAAGTTTTCAACTATAATCTCTTCAAATATTTTCTCAGACCCTTTCTTTTTCTCTTCTTCTTCTGGGACCCCTCTAATTTGAATGTTGATGTGTTTAATGCTGTCCCAGAGGTCTCTGAGACTGTCCTCAATTCTTTTCATTCTTTTTTCTTTATTCTGCACTGCAGTAGTTATATCCACTATTGTATCTTCCAGGTCACTTATCCATTCTTCTGCCTCAGTTATTCTGCTACTGATTCCTTCTAGAGAAATTTAATTTCTTTTATTGTGTTGTTTATCATTGTTTGTTTGCTGTTTAGTTCTTCTACGTCATTGTTAAACATTTCTTATATTTTCTCCATTCTATTTCCAAGATTTTGGATCATATTTACTATCATTACTCCGAATTCTTTTTCAGGTTGACTGTCTATTTCATCTTCACTTTTTGGTCTCGTGGTGTTTTACCTTGCTCCTTCATCTGTCTGCCTATGATTTTAGGCAGCCTCTCTGATAATGGGTGAGGTTGTGTTCCTTTCTTGCTTGTTGTTTGGCATGGGGCATCCAGCTGTGGAGCTTGCTGGCCATTGGGTGGAGCTGAGTCTTAGTGTTGAGACGGAGGTCTCTGGGAGAGCTCTTGCTGATTGATATTACATGGGGCCGGGAGGTCTCTGGTGGTCCAGTGTCCTGAACTTGGCTCTCCTACCTTGGAGGCTCAGGCCTGACATCTGGCTGGAATACCAAGACCCTGTCAGCCACACAGCTCAGAAGAAAAGGAACCAAAAAAAAGGGAAAAAAAAAAAAAACAAAAAAAACAGAAGAGGGCAACCAAACAAATAAACAAATTCACAAATGATAACAAGCACTAAAAACTAAGATAAACATAAAAATTAGAAACAAATCAGTCGTGGACAGCAGACCCCAATTCTACAGTTGCTCCCAGAGGCTACCATCTCAATTTTGGGAACATTCATTGTCTATTCAGGCATTCCACTTATTCTGGGTTCATCAAATTGATTGTGGGGATTTAATCCTCTGCTCCTGCGGCTGCACGGAGAAATTTCCCTTTCTCTTATTTGTTTGCACAGCTCCTGGGGTTCAGCTTTGGTTTTGGCCCTGCCTCTGCATGTAGGCTGCCCTTAGGCGTCTGTTCCCCACCCAGACAGGAGGGGGTTAAAGGAGCGCCTTATTAGGTGTCTGTTGCTCACTCAGCCTGGGGAGAGGGAGGGGTATGAGAGTTATAATTGAAATTCAGGGAAAGCCTGCAGCGCAGAGGCCAGCATGACATTGCAACAGCCTGAGGCATGCCATGTGTTCTCCAGGGGAAGTTGTTCCTTGATCTCAGGACCCTGGCAGGGGTGTGCTGCATAGGCTCCTGGCACAGGGCAGGTGTGGGTAGTGACCTGTGCTTGCTCACTGGATTCTTGGTGGTAGTGGCAGCAGCATTAGCATTTCATGCCCATCTCTGGGGTGTGAGCTGATAGCCAGGGCTCACGCCCATGCCTACAGCTCGCTTAGGTGGTGCTCTGCCTTGTGCAGGCACACAGGGAAGGAATCCCCCTTCTCCTCCTGCACCCCAAAACAATGGTCTCTTGCCTGTTTGTCAGGTCCAGACTTTTTCCCTAACTCCCTCCCGGCTAGTAGTGGCGCACTAGCCCCCTTCAGGCTCTCCTCAGGCAGCCAACCCCAGTCCTCTCCCTGGGATCTAACCTCTGAAGCCCAAGCCTCAGCTGCCAACCCCCACCTGCCCTGGTGCATGAGCAGACAAGCCTCTCAGGTTGGTGAGTGCAGGTCGGCACCAATCCTCTGTGTGGGAAAATCTCTGCTTTGCCTTCTGCACCCCTGTTTCTGTGCTCCGTGGCTCCGAATCTTGCCCCCCGCCCATCCCCCATCCCCACCAGTGAAGGGGCTTCCTAGTGTGGGGAAACTTTCCCTCCTTCATAGCTCCCTCCCAGAGGTGCAGGTCCTGCCCCTATTCTTTTGTCACTGTTTTTTCTTTTGCTCTACCCAGGTACATGGGGATTTTCTTGCCTTTGGGGAAGTCTGAGGCCTTCTGCCAGCATTCAGTAGGCGTTCTGTAGGTGCTGTTCCACATGGATATACATATATATATATATATATATTTTTTTTTTTTTTTTTTGCAGTACGTGGGCCTCTCACTGTTGTGGCCTCTCCCATTGCAGAGCACAGGCTCTGGATGCACAGGCTCAGGGGCCATGGCTCACGGGCCCAGCCGCTCCGCGGCATGTGGGATCTTCCTGGACCGGGGCACGAACCCGTGTCCCCTGCATCGGCAGGCAGACTCTCAACCACTGCACCACCAGGGAAGCCCGAGATATATTTTTGATGTATTTGTGGGGAGGAAGGTGATCTCCACATCTTACTCCTCTACTATTTGAAGGTCTGCCCATCAACCAGACTTCTAATATTCGATGATTTATTTTTATACCACAAAGCTACAGTAATTAAAACAGTATGATAGTGGTGCAAAAAAAGATACAGAGATCAGTGGAACATAATAGAGAGACCAGAAATAAACCTGCACATGTATGGTCAATAATCTATGACAAAGGAGGCAAGAATATACAATGGAGAAAATATAGTCTCTTTAGTAAGTGGTGCTGGGAAAACTGGACAGCTACATGTAAAAGAATGAAATTAGAACATTCTCTATCATCATATACAGAAATAAACTAAAAATGGGTTAAAGATCTAAATGTAAGACCTGATACTACAAAACTCCTAGAGGGAAACATAGGTAGAACCTTGTTTGACATAAATTGCAGCAATATTTTTTTTTGCATTCATGTCCTAACAAAAGAAAAAATAAACAAATGGGACCTAATTAAACTTAAAAGTTTTTGCACACCAAAGGAAACATCAACAAAGTGAAAACACAACCTACTGAATGGGAAAGGATATTTTCAAATGACATGGTTGATAAGGGGTTAATATCTAAAATATATAAACAGCTCATACAGCTCAACATAAAGAAAAACCAACACAATTAAAAAGTAGGAAGAAGACCTGAATAGACATTCTTCCAAACAAGAAGTGCAGATGACCAATAGGCACATGAAAAGATGCTCAACATCACTAATCATCAGGGAAATGCAAATCAAAACCACAATGAGATATCACTTCACACCTGTCAGAATGGCTATCATCAAATAGTTATCATCAAACAAATAATGTTAATTGATTTTTAACATTTTCTAGTAGTAAATATGGAAACTTATTTGCAAAGTAAAATATCAGTCCTGTGTGTATTGGTGTTTACTCTATTACTCTATATTTTTCTCTAGTTTTGAAAGACTTACTATTAAAAAGAAGAGCAGAATTTTTTATCCCATGCCATTGAATTTTGATTGGACATCTTTACACTTAGGGTATCTCAATGAAGTCAGTAAAATCCTGTCGTAACAGCAGAAAACAACAGGCTATTTATCTGTAGGCTTTCCCCCAGCAACACCCAAGACCAAATAACAATGGAGCAGCATCTAAACTTTTCTTAGAAAAGAATTACAGCTTAAATATATGCAACCATAGCACATTTTCTTAACATGAAAAACAGAGCATTCTTTTTAAAAATTTTTATTGCAGTATAGTTGATTTACAATGTTGTGTTAGTATCTACTGTACAGAAAAATGACAAACATATATATATATATATATATATATATATATATATATATATATATATATATATATATATATATTCTTTTCCATTCTGGTTTATCACAGGATAGTCAATATAGTTCCCTGTGCTATACAGTAAGGCAATGTTGTTTATCCATCCTATATGTACTAGTTTGCATCTGCCTATCCCAAACTCCCAATCCTTCCCTCCCCCACCCCTCTTCCCCTTGGCAACCATAAGTCTGTTCTCTATGTCTGTGAGTCTATTTCTGTTTCATAGATATGTTCATTTACGTTGTATTTTAAATTCCACATATAAGTGATATATTGCACTTGTCTTTCTCTTTCTGACTTTAGTATGATAATCTCTAGATCCATCCATGTTGTTACAAATGGCATTATTTCATTATTTTTTATGGCTGAGTAATATTCCATTGTATATGTATACACCACATCTTCTTTGTCATTCATCTGTTCATGGACATTTAGGTTGTTTCCATGTCTTGGCTATCGTAAATAGTGCTGCTGTGAACATAGGGGTGTGTGTACTTTCCGAATTATAGTTTTGTCTGGGTGTATGCCCAGGAGTGGGATTGCTGGATCATATGGCAACTCTATTTATAGTTTTTTGAGGGACCTCCACATTGTTTTCCATAATGGCTGCACCAGTTTACATTCCAACCAACAGCGTAAGAGGGTTACATGTTAAGAGAGCATTTTTAAACATGAAAGATTTTAAAAATAAAACACCTATGAATCCTTTACATTTAAGGCATTTTAAAGTTTTTCACAGTAGAACCATGGTCCTGTTCATTGTTTCTTTGGTTTCTATTTGAAGAATATGCCAGATTTAAAACTTTTAATAGCTCACGAAATGCTTACTATGTGAAGGTACTATTAAGCATTCTTTACACATTTTACTGAATTATCTTAAAACATGTAGCAGGGGGGCTTCCTTGGTGCACAGTAGTTAAGAATCCACCTGCCAAGAAAGGGATATGGGTTCGAGCCCTGGTCCAGGAAGATCTCACATGCCACAGAGCACGTAAGCCTGTTCACCACAACTACTGAGCCTGCGCTCTAGAGCCTGAGAGCCACAACTACTGAGCCTGTATGCCACAACTACTGAAGCCTGTGCACCTAGAGCCCGTGCTCTGCAACAAGAGAAGCCACTGCAATGAGAAGCCCGCACACCACAACAAAGAGTAGCTCCCCTCGCCACAACTAGAGAAAAGCCCCCACACAGCAACAAAGACCCAACACAGCCAAAAATAAAAAAAAATAATAAATTTAAAAAAATTAAAACAAACAAACATGTAGCAGGTACTAAAACTGTCCACATCTTATGTCAGAATCTTATTTGGAGGCTATAGTAGGGAAGCTATCAGGATCACAAAGCTTATAAGTGGTGGAACCAAGACTTGAACTTAGGAATTCTGGTTTTAAATGCTATGTTCTCTATTACCATACTCTGTCTCTCTCACGGATTAAGATAAATAGGTTTACATAGTTGTAAGATTTTAACTCTTAAGAGAAAGCAATAGATTATCTATTTCATTTTCTTTTCAAAAACAACTATGTTAAAAAAAATCAATTGCCTGTCTGTCTAGGGGCAAAAATCATCTATGTTTGTTCAATAACCTGTTACAATAGTTAATCAGATTTTCAATTATAAAATCTATTCTTACTTCAATACAACACAGCCCTTCTATGATTTAATCTGTTAACTCTAATTCCCTCTATAGAGATGGAGATCAGGAAACTGGTACCATCCTTATAAAACTACTTTACACAAGTGAAAAATATAATCTAAAATTTTATCAACTTGCAAGGGGGAATGCAGGAAAGCACAGTGGGAACTGGAAATAATTAAGCTCAGTGGGAACTGAAAATAATTATAAACTCAATATAATAGCTCCGTGTCCTTTCACATACTTTTCTCAAGTGAATATAAGGATAAGTTTTTAAAAAATCAATTCATGCCTAGTATATATGATAGTTTTTCCCCCAAGATAAAAATATACTATGGAATTTTAGGGAATACATCTGAGTTATATTTGGACCATTATTTATACCAATAAAGCATTACCCGTGAAATAAATTATTTTCAGGAATGGTGAAAACTATTGGAGACCATTTGCTCCATTGATTAGAACTTCCAAATGTTGCTTTTTCATCAATATAAATCATGGCTAGTGGAGACAAAGTTTAAAAAAAAAAACAAAAAAGTTAAAATTAGGAAATATGGAGCAATGGTTGCCAAAGTTTGTGTGAAAAAAGTAGTAGCTGGGTTCTTCTGAGGTGTATTATTTCATAAAATAATGTGAAAAATCACCATAGAAGAATATAAGAACCTTGTGCTGGACTGAGCATAAAGAAAGTGATTATTAAAGAATACTAGGAATCTTGTATCTTTTTATCTCTGTAATAATCATGTAGTACATAAGTACATAGTGAAAAGAGCATCTTTATTTTGTTTTAAAACTGTACTTTCTTTTCTTTTTCACAGATGTTGTGGGAAGATCTGTCTACAAAGGCAAAGATCATAATCATGCAAGGAACAAGGAGGTTAAAATTGCCTACAGTCAGGCATAAGAAATAAGCTCCGCAGAAAAACAAAAATCAACACTTATTTGAACACTAGACTTAAAATAACTTAAAAAGTACAAGGTCAACTTTACAGGTGTTAATAAGGCTCGATGTACACCTCCATGTGTACTGTGCTCTATTGCTTTGATGCATTTGAATGAAAACAAACTTTTCCTTCTGCCTTTAGTGACATCCTCTGACCCATGTTCTGTGAAACAAATTTTTACTCATCCCTCACAACTTGGCCTAAAGCTCACTATTGTACTTATAACAATTTTCTTAGAAATTATTGTACATTTATTGTTCATGTGAACTTTAGGATGCTCAATAACACACTGTATGTCTGTTAGTGCAGTAGAAATCAGTCTAAAGTATACATTAATTTTTTTCATTAAATGAAGGATAAAGCCAGCAGTCCTGAATATAACCTTTCATGGCTATTAGTAATTTCACATACCACTAGTGTACATTTCCTATTCTCAAGAAGTTTGACATAACTAAATTAATTTAGTATTCTCCAGGCTTCCCAGATGACAAGTGTGTCTGTGTTTGCATGAAAGTGAGCTACCTATGCTAACCTAAGTTATTTACGTTTAGGGGAAAAGAGTAAGCCTAATATGATGGCAGAAAACAACAACCAAAGATGATTATTTACCTTCACCTTCAAAGAGAAGTTTTAACTGGAAAATATTACTTGAAGAGAATAAAATTTTCTCATTTAATTGTATTATAGCAAGCTTTAAAAAATATAAGAAATTCTATGCATATTATGCCATTGAACATTATGGGAGAGGAACAGAGCATGCATTTACATAAACTTAAAGAAGCTGACATATGATGTGCATAAGTGATCCTTAAAGTAAAAATTTCTAATGGGAGTTCAACACCAAGGAGTAATGTTTCTAAGTACATATATGTTTAAAAGTCTTCAGGAAGTATGATTTTGCAATTTCAGATTAAGAGAATATGTGTGAATTCTAGCTGGTGAAAGTAAATATATTTTCGCAGAAAAATGACAGTTTCAAATCACAGATTTTAGGATATATGGATACAATTCTGAAAGGATTTTACAAAAAGAATAAAAAGAAAGATGTATAATGCAAGTTTTGTATGAAAGTACCCTTAGAAAGCATAATGATGCTCCATATGTGTGCGTGTATTTTCCATATATTTTATGTTATCTGCCATATATATGTGTATACTCTTTTCTTTTCTTTTCTTTTCTTTTTTTTTTTTGCGGTACGCTGGCCTCTCACTGTTGTGGCCTCTCCCGTTGCGGAGCACAGGCTCCGGACGCACAGGCTCAGCGGCCATGGCTCACGGGCCCAGCCATTCCGCGGCATGTGGGATCCTCCCGGACCAGGGCACGAACCCGTGTCCGCTGCATCGGCAGGTGGACTCTCACCACTGCGCCACCAGGGAAGCCTCTGTATATACTCTTAAATAGCGTATGCTTGTATATATACATGTTCATGTATATACATGTATATATATATTTAGATATTATATATACTATTACATAAAGTGTGTGTGTGTGTGTATATATATATATATATATATATATATATGATGTGTGTATATACTCACTGTGTATATACAGATTGGGAGAGAGAGAATAAATGATAAAACAAATTGGGCAAAATGTCAACAATAAACAAACGTGGCTAAGAATATAGTATGTATGCAACTTGCTTATAGGTATAGAAAATAAGTGATAATAAGGATGACAAAAGTTACAATAATAATAACAGTAATAAAAAGGGCTGAAGTAGGAATAATCAGAGAAGCAATTGGAGATCAGTCTCAGAGGAGGAAGGAAAGGCTTACATAAGGAATTGATATGTAAGCTCAGACCTGAATTATAGGATGGCCAACAGGAAAGAAAAAAGTAGACAAACATATAGAAAATCCTGAAGGTGAAAGAGAAAGGTAATTTTTGGAGACCAAAGTGGTTAGAAGAGTTGGAGTTGAGAGTGATGGCTGACCAGGAGGGAAAAATGGTCTTCAGTTGGGTCATGTAGGTCCATTTAATCCACTTTGAGGATTCAGACTTTATTTGCTGGGGTTAACAGAGGATTTTTAACATAGAACTTACTTGGAAACTATATTAGTTCAATATTTTGAGATAATTAAAAATGGACATGTCTGGATCAACAAGACTACTTAAGAGATTGCTGCTGTAATTTAAGATAGGAATATATCACCAGTTTGACTAGTATACTATTACACTGACATCTGGAATGCAGATAAGAGGATGGACTAAAAAATAGTTGAGCCAGTTGACATTCAGCATGGAATTCACAAGAAGAAGGATGAATCAAAGATATGGCAATTGTGTTAGCATTCCATACACTCTGTTAGCTGCAATGGGTGAGAAACAAAGGCCCACATTAAGGGTGATTTTTGGATGGTAGCACACACATTTTTCTACTCCAAGCACCCAGACATCATTCTGGATAACTCTATCTAAAAATGAAAAAAATCTAGGAAATGACACAAATTCTCATTTTAATGATACCTTTCCAAAAACCAACTTTCAGAGCCAAATATTGGACGACTTGATCACTGAAAAATATTCCAATTTAGAAATCTGCACATGAAACACCCCACTCTGTTCTCATTTTCCTCTTTTGCCAACTTCCTCACTCAGTTATTTCCACCACCTCTGTTCCTAAACTTTACTGAAAATTCAAGACCTGGAACCTTCTACATTTTCCATGTTTATTGATACCTTCCTTTCTTATCTTCATAGCACGGACTCCGGAGCCACACCACCTCATTTTAAATATTAATCTCCCACTTACTCTGTGGAGCAATTCATTAACTTCTCCACACACTGATTTTCACACTTGCAAATGGTGATCAAAATAGCACCTTCTTATGAGGGTCATTGTAAGGAAAAAATAAGCTGAGCACATGACTACTATGCAACCGAAAGCCCTTTTTATAAACCATCTGTGATTTATAACACTTTCAAAGTATGAATTTAACTGAATTATAATTAGTCCATATCCTTCAGTAAATTACAAGTTCTTTGATGAAGTCATACTAAATGTTTATATCCATATTCACTGGTCCTTGTCTTTTTCTGGGCACAAAGGTAGTCAGTAACTGTTTATTGAATGGATATATTGCCAATTTATAGCTAAGCCCATCCTCCATGGGCTAATTTTTATCCAGGGGACTTGTCCCAAGTCATTGCTGCATATGTTATAATAGCTAAGCCTTTTAAGAATGCCTGACATCCCAGTATGTTTCAGGATTAAAATTAATGATGTCAAGAGAACTTCCACAGCAGCTTATGTGTATATGTCAGTTTCCTTCATTAGACTGTTAAGTCCCTGTATTGAAGAAACTGTACTTTATTCACTTCTGTATGCTTCACCGCACCTTAGCAGAATACCCTGAATTTAATAAGCCTTCAGTACATATTGAGTTGAACTGAGTTATTTGCTCCTTCAAAATCCAGCTCAGATGTCACTTCTTAGACAAGACTTCCCTGAGTTTTCCATGCAGAACTGATTATTCCCTATGCTATAGTAAGTGTGTGTGAAGTGAAGTGACAGTGACAGTGAAGTGGTCTTTTGAATATGGAAAGTTTCTACCTACACACAGAAATGAACATATGACTACACTGATCAAACTATAGTTTCCTTTCCCTGAACACACTGATTCATTGATTAATCCAGAACAGGTATCTGACCCAAGTCAGGCCTCTTGAAGACCTTCACAGGAAGACAGAAAAAAAAAAAAAATCAGTCAAGAAACTGAAAGATAGAGAGGAAAACAGTCTTCACTTCCCTAATTCTTCTATTTCTTGTTATTATGTCTTTGATTCTGTACACTGTCCAGAAAAAATTAAATTTACTCAAATCAAGCTTTTGTAACTTGTACAAAACAAAGTATAGACCAATACACCTTGCCTCACTGATAAGTGTTGTCTTTCTCTTTCTTTTCTTTCTTTCCTTCCTCTTTCATTCTTTCTTCCTCTTCCTACCTAGTGTGTTTCATCTTTCTTAAAAATGTTAACAAAATACAATTAATTCCTATTTATTCTATCTCAAAATCATTTCCCAAATTTACCTACATATATTCATGTCCACTGTTCCCCTTCTAGACAAAATTAAATCCTGAATTATATAGATAGAGAAATAGATACTATATTGTTTATTACCCTTTTTCAAAATCTTTATTAGCTTTTTATTTTGTTCAGAATGAAATCAAACCTTTTATTGTAAATCATCTAGCTCTACACAATACAAGATGAGAATCCTGCTTAACTTTACACCCCATTTACTTCCCCTACCCTCTGTTTAAAGTGATTCAAAGGGTAGGGGAGGTACCTGTCTCTCCTTGTTCCTTAAGCACAGGGAACTCACCTCTGCCATGGATCTTGGCACTAACTACTTTTGCTGTTTGATGTGCTCTCGTGGCTGGCTTATTCTCTCATTTATCTTAAATCTCACTTTCTTGGAGATTCCTTCCTTGAACTCCCAACATAAAGGATTTTTTTTTCATCCTTCCCTATAGCATAACATGTTTTTATTTTCACCTGTATTTGTTTATTTATTTGTTAATTGCCTGTCTCCTTTATACTTCATGGGGCAGAAAACTTGTCATCTCTGTAACTGTAAGGCAGAGCATAATAATGGCGTTTTCAAAGTGGGATAAAAACAAGGCCAAACAGTAATATTTGTACAAGAATATACACCTTGTAATTGCAATACATTTTTTCGAAAATGTATTGCCTGTCGAAACTGCAATACATTTTTTAATTTTCAAAAAAATGTTTTCTGTATAGCCATGATTCCTCTACATTGGCCAACCTCTCTAGAATTGTTCCTAAGGCTAATATATTCTTCTATTTACAATCCAACTCTACTCCTATCTTCTGTATTCATTGTATATGAGCTAATATAACATCCGAGCATATTGTATGGGTGTAATGATTTTCCATGGAGTATTCTGAGGCTGTCTGAATAATGAATTAACATCTTTGAAGACTTGTTAAAAAAGTGATTAAGACCATAGACTTGAGACTCAGAGACTTAAGCAGAAGTCCTGGGTCTATTCCACTTCCAGACTGTGTGACCTTGACAAAATTATGAAACGTTTCCAGATCTTTTGATTTTCACATGTGTAGTGTGAATAATAATAGTACCAATGCCATAAAGTATCTATGAGCATTATACAAGTCATGCATTTGGGGGGCCAGACCTGTCAGAATTACTGCTTGGATCCCCTTAGAATTTCTGATCACACATCTAGTAGTCAGTACAACATCACTGTATGAAGGATATCCTGGCTTGTTAATATCCACACTGTGAATCTACAGATGGGACAGAAGTGACTGGGAAACAATGTCCCTGAGGAGGACAGAACTTTAGCAATGTCTGATAGATGGGTAGATACTAATATTCCTATTCCCATTTTTTTCTTGGCCACAATACATCTAAGGCGTGTATTCTGCATCATTACGCAGAATGGTCCTGCAGGATTACTCCATGTAACCGGCTACATAATGTATTTCTCTTGGCTGCATTCCCTTCCCTGTACCACCTTCCCTCTCACCTGCCATTGAATATTGACCCTTCCAAATAAACTATGTCTTAGCTTCTCTTTTGCTTCTATGCAGAAGATCCCAGATAAAGCTACAGAAATAACTCAGCACAAAAGGCTCTTGCAACAATTCACCATCTCCCCTCTACCCAACACAGACATCCTGTTTAAATACAGACTTTACTATTATTAATTCTATGACTTTAGGCAAATCATCTAATTTCACTGAGTTGTTACCTAATCTGTAAATCAAAGCTTACTAATGTTTAAAACTTCAGTGGTTTAAATCTTTAGAAGAAAAATAACTGAATAAAAACTAAGAAAAGTCATATAAATCTCTATTGGATATTTCATAAAATTATTACAAAATGGGAAGAAATCTAAGTTCAAAAACAAGTGACAGTATGATAAATAGAAAGATGAGAATATCTTTCATATTTGTACATTAAAACTGCATTTTCTTTCCAGCACCTGTTGCTGCTTCTCTCTCTTTGCCTTACTCATTTTAGTCATATGTTACCAAATGCTGAATAACATCTACAGGATACCAGGTGCATCAAGGAAAGCACCACATTCAGAAGAGTCCAAGAAAAGTCTGGAAACCAGAACAGGAAGATCTCTCCATGCACATGTCTAGATGTGGCTTCTCTCTGTTTCTGGAATTATTACTTATGGCTTACCCTTTCTAATTTCATTGTCAGTGTCCTGTCTATTTTTACCTTGACCTTTAGAAAATCACCTAATTTAGCAAATGCTTATTAAGCTTCTACAACACCTGAAAGAGTATGCTAAGTCTTGACGGGAAAAAATAATCAATACAAGGAGCCAACTTCTGGATAATCTAATGGTTGCTTCTCTATATTATTTGCAACTTAAATTATAACTAATTCCATTTTTCATGGCTTCTTTGTTGACGTCACATTATTTTGAGCTTGATTCTTGCTATAAATAAACTCTGAGATTCAAAACATAGTCTTATATTTTCTATAAGTTGTCTATGGTGCCATATATAGAGAGAGACAGAGAGATATTATAAGTAATAAAAAGCAAAAATTAAACATTTTGAATATGACTTGAACTATCTGATCTTTTCTGTATGACTGATTAATAGGCTAAAAATAATATAATCACTAGAATTTCTTTTGTTTCTGTCTGCCAATTTATTCACAAATTTAATATGTATGAAGAGTTGCTGACTTTTATCGAATAAAGATAAAAGATCACAAATATCTAAAATGATCTCATAATAACAGCAATGTAAAAACAATGAGCTTGAAAATTTCTTGATTTTTTTTCTCCCTCTCAAAAATGAATGCTCATCATTCACAATTCCAGAATATAAAAAATTTAGTTGGACAAAAGTTTCACTGGAAATGACACTATTTGTATAGTTTGCCTTTACATATCCTTGCAAATTTCTTTTTTTGGAAATTGCACGTAACATAATTAAATGACAAGAATGCTGGGGATTAGGCAGTGAAATGCAATATGTAAAGATAAGAATACAAGAACTAGGTCTGACTGTGTTTGTAGAAAATGATTTAGCTCTTTATCATTTACCTGGAATTTTCAGAAGTCTTTTCAAAATACAGAAAAAATTTGGGCTTCATGTAAACCAGAACTGGAATTAAATGGACTGGATCTACATAACAAAGATTCTCTATTAAAAAGAAAACACTGCAAGATATTTAGCCTGAAAAGTGTAATTAACTCATCGTTCCTGAAATAGAAAAGCTAAACAATTGAAAAGATATGAATTACATAATTATACCTATAGAAAGTAACTATGATTGGACTATGTGAAATTATCATGCTTATAGGTCAATAGAAGTAAATACTGACAAATTCATATGCTGTGGATTAAGCAACAGTAAATGTTTGGTGAATGGTAAATTGATGAATGAGTGAATAATAGGAGGTATACAAGAATATCCAGATTGAAAAATCCACCAGGTACAGCAGGATGTTTTTTTAAGGGATTGTGGAGCAATACATTGTTTCAAGTGATATAAAGAATTAATAGCCAAACATTAGGGGAGACACACTTCTAAATTACAGAACCTGAATTAATTGATCATTTGCTTTTGTAAATCAATGAATGAAAATTTCCAATGGATTCAGTCAGAATGGAGTTTTTAACAAAGTTTATGTATAAGTTACGACAATAATAGCAGCATTAATGAGAAACCAAAAACATTTCAAAGGCTTATTACGACAGAGGATTTTCTTTTCTCATTTCCATAAATACAAAACAACTTCCATCTTTGGCTCCGATATCTTCAACACACAATTTCCAAAGTCGTCCTGTGCTATCAGAAGGAGAATGAACGTGAAAGTATGCTAAACCAGGCAGTCCCACACATTTCTCCAACTCTCACGCCATTGGGTACAACAACACGTGACTAGATCGAATTTTGAGGGAACCTACGTAAATAGTAATCTTTACCGTAATACCTTATCTCCTGCTCGATTATAGTTAGTAATAAGCATACACAATGTGCACTAGATTCTCAGCTGTCTATTGTGAGGACTTTACCCCTTAACAGACTGTTGTGCTTTTCTTTGTGCCTCTTTTTTTTTTTTTTTGGTGGGGGGGGCATTTAAAAATAATTTACATACAGTAAAATTCACCACTTTTATTGTGTATAATAATGAGTTTTGACAAACATATGCATTCATATATCTACCAAAACAATCACAATATATAATGTGAATCACCTCAAAAAACTTCCTTGTGATCCTCTGCAGGGAATCCTTTCTTCTATCCCTGACTCCTATCAATAACTGATCAATTTTTTTGTCCCTACAGTTTTGCTTTTGCAAGAAATTCATAGAAATAGAATCAAGTGATATATTATATTTTGTCTTTGTCTCCTTTTACTTAGTATAAGGCATCTGAGAGTCATCCTTGTATTGTGTGTCTCAATAGCTCATTCTTTTGTATGACTGAGTAGTATTCAATTGCCTGACTCACAGTCTGGTTTCCCATATACCAGTTGAAGGGACTAGCAATCATGAATCAAGGTATTTTAAACATCCACACATAGTTTTTGTATGAACTTGGGTAACCAGTAAGATTGCTGGTTAATATGGTAAGTACATGTTTAACTCCATAAGAAAATGCCAAAAGGTTTTCCAACACCATTCATAGTCTTTACAGGTAATTATTTTAATGAAAAAATAAGTAAAATATCTTATGATATATTATTTCTATTTAAAGTATGCTATTCTTAAACCAACTTTGTTAAATATACAAATCATACAATTTTCCCCTAAATCATCATTTAGTTTTCATTCTGTTGTCTGATCTTGGGATTTAACTTTATTTTAAAACATGTGGGTTCATTTGTCTTTGATTTCAAATGTATGCAATACCCATATAAGAAAGAAAATGTATTTTCCAGGTTTCTTGAAACATTTTTGACAGATCAATTCCAATTAAGTGCATATAAAGTGAGGGTCACAAAAGTAAACCAACACTCATTAAAAAATTAGTCATAGGACAAATGTTACCATGTCAACATAGACAGTTACCAAACATTTTAGAAACTAAAACGGCATTCACAGTAGCACATTATCCCAGCAGGCAAATTCACTAGGGTTTTTAATGGTGTCTCACTAATTGAGGAATAAAGAGCTTCTGTCACATTTATAGCTTATTCTTATGAGTTACAATAATAAGAAAAAAAATCAAACGTGTGTGTGGAAATGATGTAGAGTGGAGATAACGTTCTATTACATAGTTTTAGGACTCTTTCTTTCTTTCTTCTTTCTTTCTTTTTTTCCTTTCAGTTAAAGTTATAAAAACTGGCAAAATTTCATAGAGAAATACCTGTCACTGCTTTAGCCACCTTGTCCCTTTGGCTTTTCCTTACAGCTCCCAATCATAACCCTGCCTCAGGGCCTTTGTAATGGAAATCCCTTTAGTCTAGTTTCTTGCCCAGATAGCAACTTGACCTGCATTCTCACTTAATGCCACAGCTCTGCTCAAATGCTATCTTGTGAAAACAGGTCTCCCATTTATGCCAATAGATATAGCAGAACTTCCTTAAAAAATTCAGCCATCTGTTTACACCATATTTTACTTCTTAGCACTTCTCATGCCCCAGCAAGTGTGACCCCATGAGTTTAGTTTATAACTGTCTTATATAGCTTGCTTTCACATATCCTTGAAAATTTATGAGTTTGCAAGTTCATGAACTTGCAATGCAATGAACTACAATGCAAGGTCATGAGTTAAACCCTGCCTTGTCATTTATTCTCCAGAAGACCATTTTTTGAATTAAAAGATAAATAAATAAATAAAAATGTAATTTGATATACATAATTCCTAGCCACATACAAAATAAATTTACACAAAAAATTAAGGCTACTCTATAGTTAAAATGTAATTGCATTTTCTGATATAACATCCTCTTTGCCCAAGGCAGCTACTGAATGAAGGACTTTCATTAATGTTTTAATTAAAGATATGTGTCCATACCATCTGCAGGGTACTGGTAGTTCCAACAAAACACAGTTTTGAATGATATAACCACAGTTTAGCCAGACAAACTATTACACAGAAAATTATAATAAATTTTGAAAATTGCTAAGAAAGGAAATGTTTAAATTGTTATGAAGGAGAGATGAAGAAGATGTGACTTTACTTATTACCCTAAGGAGAAACAGAATAACAATTTTATGTTGTATTAGGAAAAAATAATAGAGTAAGTCAGGAAGAGGGTAGACTAAAAGCATTGCAGTGAGTGTCATGCAGGGGGTGGGGAATTAATCAAGGCTGGTGGGCTGGGGTCTGTTGAGTGAGGGAATGTGCAGCATCATGAGGAGATAGGAAGTACAGAGCCTTGTGTACCAAAACAGAAACAGTCTCTTTTCCCAAGTGCCACTGAATTGACCAAATTTGATTTGCACACAGGATGTCTGTGTGCAGCTGTGGAAGCTGTACTCAGGATAGAAAAGCAGGGACTGTTGAATGTTATATTATGCTGGGGTTGGTGGAGTTTGATGTAAGTGATAATATTAGAAACATAGTTTATAGAAAAAAATCTAATTTTGTAAGAACAATTTAAAAATCTGATTTATCAAAGAGGAAGAAACCATTACATAGAAATATCAAATGCCACTTAGATGTTTTTTAACTTTTTCAAAAAATGCAAAAATGAAGGGAATAATATATTTTAAAAACATCATGTACTCCACCACTTACTTTCAACAATTATTAGCTCATGGTTAATCTTGTTTCATTTATACCTACTCTGACACCACCGATCCCACAAAGGGAAAAATGTGAAGCAAATCTCAGGAAAGATATCATTCATCCCATGTATCTTTTAGTATATACATACAATTTAATTTTAGAAACCTGACACTTTATCATTGGAAATAAAACATGTATAGGAATCATGTTCTTTTTGTTGATAAACATTTGCATGACTTACCCATTCTTCTTTTGTAGAAGTGGTGCAGTCTCCCAAATTGTAATTAAAAATTCCAGTTAAGACCCCAAAATGGAGCACGAAACACTATTTTCACCTTGTTCAATCATTTAAAACTGAAAGGAAATATTTAAAATCCACTGATTTGGGGAATAGAACTTTTTGAATATGAAATATATTGCCTGATTTTACAAAATCCATACCCTTTAGAATATGTGAAAAGCACTTTTTTTCAGGTAACGTATATCTAGGCATACCCTTAAGAATTTTCCAAACTGATCTGATTATTATGGATTACATTATATTTTTTGATACAAAGAAATGTATTAATGAGTGTGTTCATAATTTCAAGTTGTTGTATTATATTTTTTAATTCTGTGGGGACAAAAGAGCATAATTGTAGGTGCCAGAAAACTAGCTATAAAAGTATGGAGAGTGAAAATTTTGAAATATGAACCAACAGAAAGTGATAAAAAATTTTAAATGGTTCTACCCATCAAATTCTAAATATCCATGCAAATTATTAATCATTTTAAGATCTAAAGAGTACAGCTGCTTTCCAATTATGCATGTAAGTTGAGAAAGATGGGGACTGTCATGGGTGGCCAGACACTCCATTTATCTAGGACTGAAATAAGTCTTCTAAAATAAGTATGTGATCTTTCAAAAATAAATGAATTGGAGAAGCAAAAAAATTAGTAGCATAAAACAATTGTCTTCCTAATTTTCTTCTTAGAACAAAAAGAACAAAAGGCTCTATTCCTTTTAAAATTTGATTACTCTAAGTCAACCAAACCACCTAGGTAATTCTCCATGCTCCTCTTCCTTTAATCATGTATTTACTGAATATCATGTACAGTCACATATTTCCTATCATTTACTGCCCTCCTCTGCAAATGAGCTCTGGTCACATTTGCCCTGGTTCACACAGATCAGTTTTATTAATTTTGAATCCTTGCCAAATTTAACTGTCATTTTAATATTTTTACTACCATATGATCTGTATTATCATTATAAAAATTTGCCTAGTACTTTTTCATAAACAGTCAGCCTCCATGTTTGCAGTTGCCAAATAACCTTAATACCTATGAAAAAATATTTTGACAATTGTGAAAGCTTGTAAGGGAGACTTTATTCATAACTATTGCAATAGGTGTTGAGACTGCAGCAATTTGAGAGACAGAGATTGGTCTGAGAGGTTAATTGCTCTTAATTTACTCTGGTGCTTTATTTAAAAGATAGGAAATTACCTACTTAGAGAGAAAACCCTACTGTTCCTCTCTCCTCTCACTTTTCTTCTTACTCTCAAACTCACTGTCTTCTTCTCTCTTTCTTTGATTACTGAGTATGAACCCAGTCAAATTTGGGTTCAAGTGAGGAAACATTTCATTTATAAATTATTTCTTTTGAAAAATAACACCATTCAGTCTTTTTATCTGTGAAAAGAGGAGATAAAATATCTATTCCACAGAATCTTTTAAAAAAACTAAATGAATCAATACCTATAAAGGGATGTAGACAAGGAATCCAGGAAATAAGAGGATCCCAAATGATAGTTAAGTTCCCTTTTTCCTTTTTATGGAGATAACTCATTTCTAGTCCTTTATTACTAGTACTTCATTTAAGAAAGTTGTGTTATAGTGGAAAGGTATTACATTGAAAATCACAAAAATTTTTCAAAAAGAGAGATAAAAACAAATATTCTGAATGCCTACTATGTTCTAGGCATGGTGCTATGCTTTTTTGGTTCTAACTTTATGTCCTTGGACGAACAACCTAACATAGCCTTGTTTAAGTTTAACTTCAAAATGAGTAAGTTAAAAGCAATTTTCATTTTCCCAAGGACATGTCATAAACACTACCTCTACAGGTATTGATTGATTATTAGGATGGAGAAAACAAAGTTTTCTTTAGTTAAGTAATTTGGGAAATGATAGATTAAACCAAATTAAGCCTTTTTCCTTGGATTTGGAAATAGACAGACCTAGGTCTGATTATTGGCTACTCACTTATTAGTTAATTAAACTCCGGCAATTTGCTTAACCTAAGTCTCACTTTGAATATCATTAAAATAGGACAAAAGGAATCACAGAAGAATGTTGTACAGAAAGGAAAGGATTAGGGAAAATTTCTAAAATGCACAGAATGGCTAGAACACAACAAACCTTGAAAAAAGGTAAAATTGTTATTAATATTATCTTAATTAGCCCTCACCTCTTCAAAGGTATAGAATATTAAGACAAAGCTTTATTTTCCTTC
Source organism: Tursiops truncatus (assembly GCF_011762595.2). Taxonomy (NCBI): domain Eukaryota; kingdom Metazoa; phylum Chordata; class Mammalia; order Artiodactyla; family Delphinidae; genus Tursiops; species Tursiops truncatus. The sequence continues at coordinate 19,622,289 of NC_047036.1, forward strand.
TTCCTTTCTGGAATAGATCAGGCAGCTTTTTAAAAAGCAGGAAGAAGAGGTTCCTGAGAACATGTGAGGTTTCCTCTCCTTCAAGCTCTAAGTCTATTGATAGCATCTCAGCAGGAAAAGTTGCACAAGCACTATACGATGCCTGTAAGCAACCATTCGTCCTTAAAAAAAAAAAAAAAAAAAAATCAGCCAAGTAGGAACTCATTTTCTTAATAGTACACAGGAGAAAACATAACTAGTACCTTACTGGCTCTAAATTAGTAATTAAAACCAATTAGTTTGTCATACCCAACTGTATTGCATTTTGCTCTGTACAATTTAGGACATAAATAGGTAGATAAAAATGCCTGACTAATTAGAGAAGTCCTTTTTTTTGTAATTTAGAATAGATGACTTTATAATCAAATATGAGATGTGAATACAAATATATCAATAATTTTTATAGCTAATAAACTATCAGATTAGACAATTCCAAAAGACAATTAGCAAAAACACTTAAGCAAAGGATCATCACTGGAATACACACATACCTCTTACAATGATTACATTGGGGAAAAAAAACACATATTTGAATACAAACATACATGAACATACCCAAATATTTCAATGCTTTAAACTGCATCTTTAATTTTTATTTTTGCATTATTTTAAATTAAAACTCTGTATTAGTATCTGAATGTTTCTAGATCTTTCCCACAGCAGAATGATTCTTAGAAACATATATTTTCTAGCATTTTGATCCTTTAAAAAACAATGCTAAGTACAGTCATATGCAATAAGGAGCTTAAAATATTTTGAGCAATGGAATAATTACTAGAATGAATGACCAGAAATCCAGATGCCTCGCTTGAAGGGAAAAATGAATTTGAAATCATGTCATACTATGTTTCTTTTAAAATCAGTTACATTGAATTTTTATATAATTATTAGTGGAAAATAGAATTGGAGGAGCTAAGTGTTTTGGGGTAAAAGCTATGTGACCTTTGGAAAGTTTTCTAAAGCCTTTTGAACAATAAGCTCCTAGTTTTTAAAATGAGAATGATGATATTTAACTTGAAAAGGTGCATGTTGTAAAGAATAGTGAGACATACAAAATACCTGGCACATGGCTAGTAAGCAAAATATTTCTACTTGAACAACTGTGTGAATGGTAGTGGCATTTGTTGAAATGGGGAAAATGGGATACGGGACAGAATTAGTTATTAAAAACAAAAGGCCCAATTCTGGATGTTAAATTTACTGTTCTCATGTAACAACCGATCAAGATAAGAAGTAAGTGATTTGGTGTAAAAAGGGCCAAAAGGTTGGGCTTGGAAATATCTATTAATTGGAAGCCATCAACATGTAGATAATATGGAAAACATGGAAATGATAATATCAACTAAAAAAAAGTAGAGCGAGATAAAAGTTGTGGCCCATGTTTGAGGCCCGGGAAAACAGTAATTAGCGGTCAAGTGATAAAGGAACAAGAAAAAGTGACTGAGAAGAAACATCCAGAAATACATAATTAGAGCCAGGAGAACAGAGGAGGAGCCCAGAGGAGCCCAGTGAGCAGCATAGTTCATGTGGAATGAGGTGGACAGTAATGTTGAATACTCCTGAGAGTTGAGAAAACTGTTAAGTGATACAAGGTAATGATTTGCATTTGAAATAGGGTGGTAGCTGGAGAGTTAGGGGTTGTTTTCCTTCCTTTTTTGGTATTTATCTTGTACATTTCTTTATTTACTTGTTATTTTAAAGGAGATCATTGTATAATATTTTCATGCTACTTGAGTTGAGACAACAAAGATATGAAGTCCAATAATATAGAATATAGAGGGGGAAGCAGAAGGGGAAGGAAGGGATGAATTGGCAGAGCACAGAGGATATTTAGGGCAGGAAAACTATTCAGCATTACATTATAATGGTGGATATATATTATTACACATTTGTCAAAATCTGTAAAATTTACAGGAGTTAACCATAATGTAAACTATGGGCTTTAGGTGATAATGATTCATCAAAATAGCTTCATCAATTGTAACAACTGTACCACTCTGGTGTGGGATGATAATAATGGGGGAGGCTGTGCTTTTATGAGGGCACAGTTCATATGGGAAATCTCTGTACTTCCTGCTCAATTTTGCTGTGACCTTAAAACTGCTCTAAAGAATAAAGTCTACTAAGAGAAATTCAATGGAAGAATATGCACCTTATTACTCATATAGATCTCTGTGTCACAAAGAATGATGATGGAAGTTGGTATAACACCATTATAAAAGCACACCTAATTTTCAGCTCTAGAATTTTCACTTGGTAACTATTTATATTTTCTTTTCAGCTTTGTGATAAGCGTCCCTCCAAGATATCTATGTCCTAATCTGCCAAATCTGAGAACACTGTATATCGTGGCTAAAGGTAATTTGCATATGTGATTCAGTTGAGATGGAGAGTTTCCTGGATTATCTGTATAGGCCCTAAATATAACCACCAGTGTCCCTACAGGAGGAAGGTAAATGGAGATTTGACATAGTGGAGGAGGTGATGTGGCCTCAGAAGCAGAGATCTGAGTGATGTGGCCAAGAGCCAAGGGATCCTGACAGCCTCTAGAAGTGAAAGCAGCAAAACAAGGATTTTCTCTGTTGCATGCAGAGGAACCAGCTCTCTTGGCAATTTGATTTATCCCAGTAAACTGATTTCAGACTTCTAATCCCTAAACTAAAAAATAATAAATTTGTATTGTTTTAAATCACTGAATTTGGAATAATTTGTTACAGCAGTAATAGGAAACTAATACAAACGTGCTTGACTCTTCTCTCATTATATTATCTTTCTCTGAAATTCTTTGAACATTTCATAAATATTTATCTGTGAAATTCAATATCTAGGGGCACATGGAGTCACTGTCTATTGACTACTTTTTCCCCTGATGATAAGTGATAATTTTCTGTGTCTTTTCACGTCTAGTATTTTTTGGTTGAAAACTGGACATTGTAAATATGTAACATGTCAATGACAATGGGATTTTTTTCCTATGGATGTCTCCCTTAGGTAATCTGACCTCTTTTTTAGGCTTCTCTTTGTGGGGATTTCTCCTGCAACTTCACAGACTGCCAGTAAATTAACGATTTGGACAGACTTCAAGACAGCTGGACTCAGGGTCTCTGCAGTTCTTTTGTTGCTGGGTCCTGCCTATATTTCTTCCCTATATATATCAAGAACCAAGAATAGCTATATGACATAATCCAGGAAGGCTTCCACTTCCTGAGGTGTGTATCGGTTTCTGTCTACTTTTTCACCAGGCTCTCTGGGGACTTCCACAGCATGCAAAATCTAACAATTAGCCAGGGATAAGAATAGAGTTTATACTCAGATTTTGGATTTCAAACTGTGGCTTTCTCAGTTCCAAAACGTTCCCTTTAAATTTCCAGTGGCCCAGCTGCTCTAAACTCTATTATCTGTCCCTTGAGCTTATAAAACTATGTTTTTCCATCTGAGGGGAGTCTTGGGAGGACTCCAAACATAAACTCACAGTTCTTACCTGATACACTAGCAATCTTTCCATAGTAAATTCTTTTAAAGTTTTACCCTCTATTTGCTCATTTTCCAAGTCCTTCAAATATGTTTTCAAGATTTTTTTGTTTTGTAAACTTCAAGTGTCTTCTGTGGGAATAATCACTCAGCCTCTTCATGCCCTATAACCAGATAATCTCTACCAACATTTAAAAATATGTTTGATGGGGTTGATAACATAATTTTAAAATGAGATGAAGTCTTTTCAGACTAATAAGATTATCATTACCTTGCTACCACAATGTTACAAATAAGAAGTTATTCACTTTAAGCACATAAAGGTATGAATATATTTAATAATTAGTGTAAACTATTTACCAGTATAAAATTCAGGGACATAACTTTTAAATGTTTTATTTAATCTATTTTTTGGAAGAGTACTGTATTTATGGGAGAGACAGAATGGAACTGAGTTGAGTTTGATCAACATAGAACAATACATAAAATCCTATTATTTTTACACTATTGCCAGGCAGCCTTTGCAACTAATTTTTCAGATATTTAGACTTTCTTTACAAAAGGCAGTCACCAAGAAGAAGGTTACAGAGTTCACCCATCCCCAGGAGCTTAATCTGCTTAGTGTCCCCAGATTGCACTCATTCAGTCAATTACCCTCTGTCAAGAGTCACAGTGGGAAGACTTCTCACTAGCATCCAGATCCCATATTATTTTTATCTTCTTCACATCTAACCACTCAGAATACTTTTTTTTTCTTTCTTACTGTTAATTCAAAAATTTTCAAGCTGTGGCATACTAAATGCTTTGGAGAATGGAGAGATGTTAATAGTCCTAAACCTGTATTTCATGAACTTCTAGTGTTTACTCCAATTAATGTAGCTACATATGCAATCAGCTCCACTAATTGTAATTGCAACAATGCTCTGGTATTTTCTTTTAATTTTTCATCAGGTAAATAATCTGAAAATTCTAATATTGTTGAAATTTCACATAAACCTCCAGTGTCCCTCTTAGTTCTTCTGCTTCCACAATCAAACACTTTCAAACCACAAAGGTATTTTAACTGGTATATACCTCCATATTTCTAAATATTTTTGTTCTTGACTCAATTTTATATATAACATTTTTCTTACTATTATGACAGTTAAAATTTTAGATCAAATGGTATGAGTCCACTGCTTTTTCATTCATACTAAATTGTGAAGCAGAAAAGAACAGACTAGAATCTCTGCCCATATGTTTGAGTGTGTGTGTGTGTGTGTGTGTGTGTACTGGAAGTGCTGAGAGTACACTGCTGGTCTTCAATGTAAGGCATTTAATTATTCTATCAGTTCGGGTCAGGTGAAGAAGGGATTTACAGAAGGGATTAGGTAGTTAAAGCTTTGTTTGAAGGTCTAGAGGAAGACAAGGCAGCTTGATATTTTGCACTGTTTAGTTCAAGGGCACATGATGATACCTGAAGTAGAGATGAGTAAGTCACTGCTGCTGTTACAACTAATTTGAACATCTATGATAATCGTGATTAGACACTTTGCTCCTGGATCAGGATGCCAAAAATTTTTTCAACAACTACATTTTATAATACTGTCTGTCTAGCATCAGTACCAGACAGATAATTTCCACCCGTTTCTGTGTTTCAAAATTTAGTACATTGTGAAGTTAAATTTTAATCCAGAACCTTATATACAAGGGACTCTGAGGAATATATATTACAATTCTAAGAGAAGAGAGCCAGTATACCATATTTTACATGGATCAAATTATACAGGTAATTTTCTGCTATTGGAAAACTCAAGTTGTCATTACTTACTGGTCTCTTCTCTTGAGCAATTTAGATCATCCATAGAAATATCCTCCAATCTCCTGCCTATGAGATTTGGGTCTTGTGTGGATAAGAGAACTTGTTTCCTCACCTTTCAAAGGTATATCGTTCCTGTTTTCATCATGGTACATTACCACTGTCATTCTCAGAGCCTTCAGATATTCGAGAACAGAATTCTGTCTGGCTTAGTGGAGGAGCTTTTCCTCACTCAACTGTGCGAGATTTAACCGAGAAGATATAAAGGTCAACTTTGATGCTCTTTCAAATTCTCCTTTTCCATTGCCACACTCTCATTTTCTGCATTTTCCGTGTAGCACCATGCCTCCAATTCCTGAAACATGACTTAATTCTATGTAAACCAGTTTACACACACACCAGGTTTAGAATCATCATCTCATTGTTATTTCCTCTTTCTCCCTATTTTTCATGGTCATCTAGCATCATGTGGAGATAGAGACACCTCTAATCTTCATCAAATATAGAACAAATGCTTCATTTTCCTTTTTGCTTCATTTGTTTTAGGATCATATGAATGAGGAAAAAGCTGTATAAAATTTCTGCTTTGGCATACTGAATTCGGGTATCTTCAAAATTTTTTCTTGATGAAACTGTCATTCTGTAAAACTGGTGAGTGAATCAGTAATACAGATGTGGAATATAAATTAGAAGTAATCCACATACACTTGCAAAATCAGTTGGGTTGTCTCACTCAGTGCTAGTCATAGCTCTAACAAAAGAAGGGTACGTTATTTTGAACAACAGTAGAATTTTTAATAAGATATCATTTAACTATATTTTGATATATGCCTAAAATGTCAATCTGTGATTTAATTTTTAACATGCACATTTAAATCTGTTTAATTTTTAGAACTGAGATTTGTTACTTTTTAAAATATACAGATACACATAATATATGATTAATAGACATATATTTACCATAAGCTTTAAATTTTTATATTGTATGATGCACCTAATGGGAATTTACAAAAAATAATATTACTTTATAATGAAATAGGAATTCCATAACCAACTGAGCAAAACAGGTACAATAGGCATTTAAGATTTGTTAATACCATTACACTATATGTGAATATTATCATCAGCAGCATAATATTTAAAATTTCATTTTGAGTTGTCCTCACAAGAGATATTAATATCTATTAAATAAATGTGTGATGGTTTTTATTTATTTATAGGTTACTATGGGATAATATTGGGAACAACTTCCATTAAATCTCTTCGTAATTGATATAGAATATCTGATTTCCATGGTTCATAAACTAATAATGACCTTGTTTTCAACAATTTCTCTCACCATTTGCTAACTACCCTTTACATTGATTTTTAAAAATATCAAACTGAAGAGTTAAATGGCATTTGAGTTAATTGATGAAGTCATAATACTTTTTTTTTTTTGGATTATATACCCCTTTTGTGGCAAAGACTACTTCTTTTAAGATGACTAGGCTCTTGGAATTATTTAGAGATAAGTGGTCATTATGTAAAAACACACATTATAAATATTTAATTTCCAAATGAAAATCTCAGAAGAAAGAAGTATGTATTAGTTTTTTTTCAAGATTTTTGAAATATTTGATTCATTAATTTTAATGGTCTTATTTAGTTAATTTAAATAATTTTAAATTTTATTATATATGCTCCAATTATCTCATTAAGAATTATTGCCTTTTTTAAATTATTGAGGTGCTACAGTAGAGTTCAAAAATTTTCAAACAATATATATTATATACACTAATATAGAAAGGAGGCAAATAATATAAATATCCTTGAACCAATGAAACCACTAACAGTGTTTAAATCAGTATTCTTTCCCCAAGTTGTCTTTAATGATTTCATCTAATAGTAGAATCCGCAATTCAATTTGAAATTCAGAGTTTGCTATTTTGCAAGCAGTCCATTTACCCCTTCCTAAAACTTTAATCAGAGGGTTCAACTCTTAAAGAAGTTTGGATTACAAGTATCAAACTCATCTGCAAATCATTTTATTGCTTTGTTTGTTCCCCTTCATTTAATTAGATTCTCTTGAGTTTAATTAGGTTTAAAGCACAGTGATTATAGAAAAACTATGCTGTTTATTGCACACATTTTCCCAAGTGGTCTTTGCAAATTCCCCAACTTTATTTAGTGGATATTCAATCACCTTGCTAATTACTGGAAGAAAACAGCTCAAAAGCACATTCCCTATTGATGGTTGGTTAGTACTATCATCCTATTATAGAAAAGATAGTACAATTAAGCAAAGAAGTTTGTAAAGCTTACAGCATTAATTATTATTCAATGTTTTTAAGGAAATGCTCACCTTGTACTTATATTCTTGTCCAAGTGGAAAATCATTCTATTGCTAATATACTTTCAGAAAATCAAGTCCAAACAAATGAATTGAAATGATCTAAACAGCCTAGAAAATTATACTTACTTTATGAAGAATCTACATCCAGGGACTCTATCTTTTCATATTTCAAATATGCATGAAAAACTTTAATCTCACGTCTCAATTATTTTTTCAAATGGAAGTATATTGGAGAGCAGCAATTGGTATGAATAGGCTCATTAAATACAACCCACAAATTTAAATAAATTTCAAATTTTGCAAAGGCCATTTTTAACCATTTCCTTATGTATCTGGTTAATCGTTTACTTATTTTGGCCTTTCTTTTAAAAAATCACACAATTATATGTCATAAGTATTAATAAAATTACCTAACTGTTCTGTGACAGATAATTATATCTAAAAAATAACCAAAGTAAAGAAATGTAGATCTTTACAGTAAATACAATATAAAAAATTAACCTTAATAAAAATAAAATGTCAAATGAAAACTTGAAATCTAAAATACAAGACAAATAGTACGTGCTTTGATTTTTAGAATTTTTTCTTTTTCTGTTCCAATAAACCATTCCCCCCCCAAGAAAAAACCCCTTTTTCCTGACTTTTCCTTCAATTTATGATTGATAATGTAATACAGTATAGTTTTTCCAAAGCTACACACATTATTCACTATTTTTATTATAGTTTTGTAGCTGTATATATAGTGTACAGAAAAAATCTTAAAATTTTTTTGAGGTTTCCTTTGTGGCTTAATAACAGGATTTTATTAGTAAATATCTTTTGAGAGCTAGAAAATGTCTAATCCCAAATTGCTGACTGCCAAGGTATATGCTATCCAATAGATCATACATATTTATATTTGCGCAACTCTTTCATAAACCACTATTAAATTTTATGAACTAAATCTATTCAGTTCTGAGGTTTTATAATTTCTCTCTCTCTCTCGTGTGTGTGTGTGTGTTCATGTGTGAATTTCATAATTTTAATAGTACACAATTATAATGTTCAGTGTTAAGGTTGGTGATCAAAAGACCCAAACCCCTCCATGGTTTTCAGACTAGAGTTTTTAAAGGCAACAGTAGGGGTGAAGGCTGCAGATCAGCTCGAGCATGGTCTTCTGCTTGGTTAGCAATGAAGCAACAAAATGAGGTTTCAAGGGTCAGTATCATCAATCTTCTGGCTCCAACCATCTGGGGTCTACATCCTTGAGGTCAGCAGTTTACATCTGGTGCGGGTCTGGTTTCTGTAACAACTTACGGAAGTTGTTGTGCTGTGTGTCAGGCCTTTATGTCTTTCAAAAGGAACTGGGAGTCTTTGTGACTCTGCTATGTGGCTGATTTATTTATTTATTTATCTATTTTTGTGGCTGATTTATAATTCTAAATTGTTAGCAATTCCTCTGATCAATAGCTATGTTTTGTTTTTAAACATTCATATTTTCTTAATCATTAACTCTTGAGCTAGCTTTCTGAGACTCTGAAGAAGCCTAGAAAACTAAAGCAAAAGTCTTGCTTCACAAGACAGGGAGACAGAGGTTCTTGTACAGTTTCATTTTCTTCTGTGCAATTCTAATGTTCTTCTTCTCCAACTCTTCCAATTCCATCCAAGATAGAGTAGATTTACTCTCCATTAAATAACCAAAACATGTGGACTAAACATGAAATAACCGTCATTAGACATTGCACATCAGGTAATGCAGAATGATAGCCTCTGAGACAGTGGAAACAAACTAGGTGAGGTCTATGATTGTTCAAGACTCCTTCTCAGAAAGAGTTTCCAGGCTAAGTCAAAAGATTTACTAAAACTAACCTTAATGGTCTCTCTTGGTTAAGCAGATGGGGATGGGAATCAGGGTGGGGGATGGGGAGGGATAGTATCTTACTATGGAGGTGAAGTAAAATTAGACTCTGCAAAGCAAGTCTTGAAAGGATCAAAGTGTTTCCATGTGATTAACTGCATCACGAAACAAAACTAGGATTTATAGGAACACAAAAATATTTAGCATCCAAAACTTGAAATTTACAAGCAGCTCATGCAGCTCAATATCAAAAAAACAAACAACCCAATCCAAAAATGGGCAGAAGATCTAAATACACATTTCTCCAAAGAAGATATACAGACTGCCAACAAACACATGAAAGCATGCTCAACATTACTAATCATTAGAGAAATGCAAATCAAAACTGCAATGAGGTATCACCTCACACCAGTCAGAATGGCCATCATCAAAAAATCTACAGAGGATAAATGATGGAGAGGGTGTGGAAAACAGGGAACCCTCTTGCACTGTTGGTGGGAATGTAAATTGGTGCAGCCACTATGGAAAACAGTACGGAGGTTCCTGAAAAAACTAAAAATAGAACTACCATATGACCCAGCAATCCTATTACTGGGCATATACCCTGAGAAAGCCATAATTCAATAAGAGACATGTACCACAATGTTCACTGCAGTTCTATTTACAATAGCCAGGATATGGAAGCAACCTAAGTGTCCATCGACAGATGAATAAAGAAGATGTGGCACATATATACAATGGAATATTACTAATCCATAAAAAGAAACGAACTTGAGTTATTTGTAGTGAGATGGATGGACCTAGAGTCTGTCATACAGAGTGAAGTAAGTCAGAAAGAGTAAAACAAATATCGTATGCTAACATATATATATGGTATTAAAAAAAAAAGTGGTTCTGAAGAACCTAGAGGCAGGACAGGAATAAGACACTGACGTAGAGAATGGACTTGATGATACAGGGAGTGGGAACGGTAAGCTGTGAGGAAGTGAGAGAGTGGTATGGACATATATACACTACCAAATGTAAAATAGATAGGTGGTGGGAAGCAGCCGCATAGCACAGGGAGATTAGCTCCCTGCTTTGTGACCACCTAGAGGGGTGGGATAGAGAGGAAGGGAGGGAGACACAAGAGGGGAGATATGGGGATATATGTATAGCTGATTCACTTTGTTATAAAGCAGAAACTAACACACTATCGTAAAGCAATTATACTCCAAAAAATGTTTTTAAAAAAATTGAAAAAACTTATTTTAATGTTTGAATTCAGGACCTAGTACAGTTAATTCAGTAGAATAGGAGCTTGATAAATATCTAGTGAATTATGTGTGCATTAAATGAAGAAATGGATGAATCTGTGTAAAATGATATCATTTAAGAATCTCAGATATATCTTAAGATATATTTGACTTAAGCACTTATAAATCTAGTACATGTGATACAGTTGCGCTGGTAATCTGGAATCAAATACTTTCTTGGTGACGGTGATAGAATAGCCAAATGTCCAGTGAAGTAAAAGCGGGGACAGTGATTTTAAAGATAACATGCTTACTGTGTGGGGCACTTACCCAAAGACTGAAGAGTAAATGTCTACATAAGTATGGATGTTGGAGAGATTGATGCAAAAACCACCAGCTAGATTAGCTTTAGATTACAGGAATGTACTTCTACGCTTCTTATATAAAACACGTGTCAACAGGGTAAAAATGCTCTCCAAAGTAAACCAGGAATAACTGGAACACCTTCAACCACTTCCTGTAACAGGGAGCAAGGAGAGCACATCTAGGAAATGGACAAAGTGGGGGATCTCAGAAATTACAGGGCAGCAGGTAACAGAAATTGCAATTATATGTGTACAGGTCATAAGGAGGCTGAGTAGGGTAATCTGCATGCCATGCCTACCCTCAAAAACTAACTGCATAGTTGAGACACTGCTTCACCAAACAAGCTGCAATTGGATCTACTATACTTTCTCAAGCTCCAACTCACTTGGAGAGGATGGTTTGGGGAATCAGTAATTAAATCAACTAAAAATGAAGGACTCTGGGATACAAGCCTTTCCTGACCCCACCCAGGGAATTTTACATCAGATTCTGGAATCTGTACCCTCTTACACAAGACAGGTGGGAAATCAAGTGGATGGGTATTTAGAGTAAATCCTACAGAGCAGATACAAGTGACCACAGTATTTAAATTGTTTTATGCCAAATATCTGTGTCACCTCCCACTGCGAAGATTTGCTATGCTGAAACATTGTTTGGTCTTTAGGTTTGGGAACGTATCTTTATCTTTCCGATGTAATTATATGCCTGGTCTGGTAATAGAGATTGAAGTGGGGTTGATTCTACTACTTTCTTATTACTCAGAGATGGTGGTTAGAACAAATTCCAATAGGCTAGCCTTTTACTGTTTGCTTCTGGTAAGTACTGGATACCTAGATAACCTCCTTTACATTCTATATGCTGGTGCCTGTCAAAAGATAACTTCAGAGTAGAGGTACAAGCCTTCAGCTTTAATTTTCCTGACTGAAGTTGCACACATGGAAGAATCTTTTGGAAAGTTTACGATAACCATAAAGCGAAATAGGAAATTATAGAGAACTTTCCAAGCTATTTGTCATATTATGAATTATGAACCTGGAAGAAAAATTTAAGGTAGGTTTTAGGTGATAGTCTACCTTAAATCTATAAAAAGATCTATAAAGAGAATATTGAACAAAGCATAAATAATCCATAGTACACTGAAGAATTGTATTTTGCCATCATATTTAAATTCCCAAAATATTAATTATTCCAAATTGTGGTGGTACAAAAGACACTGTCAAAATACACATGTGTAATGCCTACTATACTCTTAATAACACCAAAATTTAAATAAGTATGCTATGCCAGGGTTCTAAAAATGGGTTATTTTCTAGGATGACGCTGGTTTTCATTACCGGATTTGAGTGTGATTATCAAATTTATATGACTGGTAGGAGTACAGATTAAAGCTGCCATCATATGTCACCTGGGCTGTATCAATTTGAAAGTGTTAGAGGGAGCACTGAGCCGCCAAGTTTTGAGGTGGTAATTAGGACAATGAACTAAACTAAAAGTAACAACTAAGCCTTTATTCACTCACTGAAATAACGCAAGCAAGAGGCCAAAAGAGAAGGCACCAGTTCCTTCAATGTTCCATTGTTTTCCCCCCAAAGATCAGAGAGTTTGATGTATCGGTACATATGGGGGCAGAGGACTGAGTCCTTCACTGTCTGAGTCTTATCTGAGATGACAGGGGTGACTTGTCACACGTCTCGTTATTTTGCAGCCTGTATCATGGCTCTTCACAGGGTGGTCGTGGCAGGGCTTCCTAAGTGCAGCAGGAGATGATGTCCCAAGGAGGAAGTAAGTGTCTTTCAAGATTCTGCTTGGGTCATGTTTGGTCACTGAATAAAACTCTTTGTGGCAATCCAATCTTAAGAGGGGAGGAAAAAATCATATCTTTTGATGGGAGAGGAAAATCTGTGGCAATTTTTTTTAATCTACCAAGATGGCAACAGAGCAACTCTTACAAGGAAGTGAAAGGCAAATACAAAATTATTTGACCAGGATAAGATGGAGAATAACAGAAAGGAAGTTAAAAAGCACCCCTGACTGTCACCAGGAGGGAAGTGAGATTATACACAGAACCAATACCTAAAGACAGTACTTCATCACTCCAAGTGAACATAATTTTGTTTACGCAGAAGGAGAAAATCAACAATTCTCTTCACTATCAGGTAAGAGCTTTCCCTTAATAATCACCTATGTACACCTTGAATTCATGAATCAAAAGGAAGTAGATTAAGTCCTGAGACTTTGTTAAGTACCCTGATCTTAAAGTTCAAGAACCTAACAGGACTCTACCTTTAAAAACTCAGAGCATATATAAACCATTGGAAGCTTAAGTATTTATATTTGATCCCCAGAGTCAGCGGAGGTATAAAAGTGAAAGTTATAATACCAGTTCTTGGGTTTAGTTGAATGTTGAGAAAAATATACTTTTACATTTTCTTTATAGAATCATTAGATAAACTAAAAATTTAGTAGAATTACCTAATATGAAGAAAAATAGTTCTGATTTCTCATCCTTTGAAAATCTGATAGGAAAAACTGAGCATGTTGAGAACTACTGTTTCAGGCATAGCATCTTGCCTTTTAACTCTGCCTTTAATAACCATCAACTACCACTACATTGCAGCACATATAACTGAATTTCTCTTTATTGTAAAAAATTGGTTCAGCATTTTCTTACATCTATATGGCCATTTACATTCATAAAGTCTGTATATTCTAGTCATAAAATTAACAGATTTAAATTAAATGACAGAAAAGACTAGAAGTGGAAGGCATTAAAACTGTACATTAAGTATGTTCTGTGCTTCTGCTTTCTCCCATATGATAAGAGGGTATTTCTCCACCATTTCACACTTCATAATTGCCATCTGACTTATTCTATCAGGCGAAATATGAGTAGAATTGATATGTGTCCCCTCCTGGTTGAAAGTGTAACAGGCAGTGCCTGGGCTGCCACATTGTCTTCCCATCTCATGGAAGCATTGCAGAGATAAAGTATCTTTTATTCTGGTTACCTGAGTGACTATGGTGCTCAAAGACACTTACTCCCCTCATTCCTCCTGCATCCACCTTAAGTAGATATTTTAGTATGCTAGAGAACTAAATTTTCTCGGTTAACTCCCTGGGATTTCGGAGTGGTGTGTTAGCATAGTGTATCATAGCTCATCTTGACTAAAACAGACATTTGCACCTAGAAATCAGGTGTTCCCATAACAATAGTTGGCTATGAAAATCTTGAAGTCTTGAAGAATGGTGACCAATATAATGCAGTGGTTTTATATTGTTACAATTGTCACTAGTGATAACTAGGAAAGCAAGTAATATACTTAATAAACTTGATAGACCTACAGAATGAGAATGGAAAGTAGGAAATTATTAGTGTGTGTTTCTGTGCTTGGCAAGGTATTACAAGAAGGTGATTCGTGCTCAAAATAATTGGGTCATTTGTAAGTAGAACAAACAAAAAAACAGAGTTATAGATACAGAGAACAAACAGGTGGTTGCCAGAAGCGAGAGGGATGGGGGAGGAAAGAAATAGGTAAGGGAGATTAGGAGGTACAAACTTTCAGTTGCAAAATAAGAGTCACATATATGAAATGTACAGTGTGGAGAATATAATCAATAATTATGTAATATCTTTATATGGTGACAGTAGACATTGTGATGATCGTTTTGAAAGGTACAGAAATATGGAATCACTATGTTGTGTAACAGGAACTAGTGCAGTGCTGTTGATCAACTATATATCAAAAACAAACAAGCAAACTCAGGGGAAAAAAAAAAGATCAGATTTGTGGTTACCAGAAGCAGGGGTGTGGGAGGGGGAATTAGATGAAGGCAGTCAAAAGGTACAAACTTTCAGTTATAAGATAAATAAGTACTAAGGATACAGTTTTCAGCATGACAGAAATAATTAACACTGCCATATGTTATATATGAAAGTTGTTAAGAGAGTAAATCCTAAGAGTTCTCATCACAAGGAAAAATTTTATTTTTTAAATTGTGTATCTACATGAGATGATGGATGTTCACTAAACCTACTGTGATAATTTCATGACGTATGTAAGTCAAATCATTACGCTGTACGCCTTAAACTTATATGGTGCTGTATGTCAATCATATCTCAATAAAACTGAGAGAAAAAATGCAAATCTCACAAGAAAGAAGAGCTACATCAAAACAAAACGGATTATTTTCCGATATAAAAACTATGTGCACCATCTGAGTTTGACGGTCTGAGTGGATGGTAAGGGCACTTTTGCGGGGAGGCTAAGTATACTATTTTTGCAGAATGAATTTAAGAACCATGTAGCTTGATTTGGAAAATGAATTTTGAGTGTAAATTATATGTATTACTTCTATCCTGAGCCCTAGGGCCACTGTCTGACTTGCCAGCTCCTGGTCCCTCTCCATGTGTGATCACGGAAGGGATCAAGGATGTGCTTGTTGAGGATGGACTTTCTAATATTTTCTTGTTTATTTTGCATTATTGCAAAATAAATTTATAGGAAGATAAACTGTCTTATAAAAGGCTAGGGGCAATTTGAGATCCCAGATTCAGCTTCTATTGTAAAAAGATTCAACTTCAGGTAGCGCAATTTCGTCTGTTTTTAATCCTGAACATTCTTGAAACCAGAAACAGCCGACTATTTAAACAACACACTCACCCTGACTCCAGCGCCCGTGGACCCACAGCCTCCGGCTCAGAGACCACCATGCTGCAGGCTCAGGAGGGCCCGGCTGCTGACAACGCTGGCCGGGTCCCGGCATCCCGGTCCTTTTCGCTCCGGGCACCTTCCGAAAGCACAACACTACCCCAACACGGCCGCCGCCTGAGGTACCAGCCCCTCCCCAGCGGCGAGCAGGAAACCGGAAGGAGTCTTGCGTGCGGGTGTGGGCCTTCCGGGTGACGCCCAGGCGGCCGGCGGCGGGGAGCTTGAGCGGGAGGCCTCACTAGGGCCGCACCCGGCTGCCTGGCAGCCCAGGAGAAGGAGGAAGGAGAAAGGAGGCTCACGGGTGTGGCAGCCCCTGCCCACGGTGGGGGGAACTACTCAAGACTCTTGATGGTGGCCGCGTGCAGCACCTGGTGGCTGCCGACTTCGCTGCTAGAGTGCACCTCCCGGTGGGCCCTGAAATCCAGGCCACCTTCCTGCTGCGGGACTGCCACGCGCTCTTCTTGTTCTTCCTGGTGGTGGTGGTGCGGGGAGGCTGCTCGAAGCCACCAAAGTCCAGGTGCGCGAGCTCCAGCAGCTCGTCGAAGATGTTCTGGAAATTCTCCCCAGCAGGCAGGTACCGACAGCTCTTGGAACATTGGGGTGAGGAGGTCGCATCCTGTCTGAACTACCCTGAGTGGCTCTTGAACTTGAACTTTCCGAAGCGGGCCTTGTTGATTGGCAGGAAGTCTTCGGGGGACCGAAGGAGCTGCACGTTCCTCTCCCGGAAGTTCGCTGGATCAGGTAGGCCTGTGACCCTGGTGTCAGCCTGGGGGCTTTCGTTATGTATTTTCATATGCATCCGCATATGTGTATTACAGATATAGTTACTGCTGTAGGGTGTAGTACCAGTTGCATTTATACTAATGCAATGTATACATACATATTACTATAGATATATGTATGTTTATATTCATATAAAACGTTCATATTATATGCATATTGTATGTATATAGGACAGGCAGATGTATTATACATAGTAATGTGCATATGATAACATAATACATAATTTAGATACAATTTTGTGTTTATATGTGTTATGCATATGTATGTAATTATGTACAACCCAGGACACTGACTTCTTCCTTGAGCCAGGTAGAAACTTACTTTGTACTATACCATGGGATTTGGGGTCCATTGTTACTACAGGATAAGCTAACTCAAAATTTATTAATTGATAATATATTATTTATTATTTGACTCTATGCATCAGAGTAACTTTAAGCAAATCTCAAATTCTCTAAGCCTCCTTGTGCCTGTTCTAAAATTGAAAAAAATAATGCTTGTCCTTCCTGTCTGTATGTGATGATGCATATGAAATTTTTCCTTTTATTTTTAATGCTATGAAAGTAATATTTGTTACAGAATAATATATTGAGAAGAGTAAGAATGTGCAAAAAGTGAAGTTTTGCAAATGATCACTTACAGTTTAAGGAATTCCAAATTGCAGCCATATTTTTGCAGGAACATTTTCCTAAACTTCGTAATCTGAGTTTATAACATTTCTGTCATAAATTCTCTAAATCTGGGCAATTTGAAAACCAGTCACTTCATCTTTTAATTTGACAGACTTCTAAAAAGGAAAGAAAAAGGCAGTGTTGCAAAATAATTATATATACAAATATTCACATTTTTAAATAAAAGATAGAATTTAAATCTTTATTTCCAGGTATAAAAAACATATTTAAATATGAGTACATAAATTTGAGTGGGGTATCATTGTATAGAAATCTTCTAATGATCACAGTGTAGTTTTTTTACCAGATTTACTGTGCAAGGAATATTTATGTGCATATTATAATATTCAGAGTTGTTTCCAGTACTAATACCATAATACTGGCTATCGTGTTGTAATATTATTCTCTGTACATCTGACACTATTCCCCACCCAGGAGAAATTATTTTGATTCTGTGCAGAGAGATATTTTCCTAGCTTGATTTATTATTTACTCAGATATATTCTTTAGGCATTCTTTGTGCCATGTTGAAAACAACCAACAAAAAAGTCTTCATTTTTTTGTCCTCTGAATTCTAGACCTGCAATTCTAATGTATAGATCTCAAGTGATCAATAGTTTTCAGAATAAATCTTAAAATACATATGTATATATTATATACATGTATTATACATATGTATATATAATATTACAAGTTATATATACTAATTTTTATATTGTCAAAAATTCAGAAATAACAGAAGTAAAATCAAGGAATCACTGAAGTATAATTAGTAGTAAAAGTTTATTGTGCACACACCAAAAAATCAGCTTGACAACTGGGAACACTCAAACCAAAGCATGGAATGAGGCTCTGGGGTATATTATTATAAAGCAGTTTATATAGTAAGAAGACAGTGACTATTTACTCTTTACAGTGATTGGTTATAATATTAGAATTTTCTTAAATGACAGGGAATTGGTCAATGATTACCTCATATCAACTGTGGGAAACTGTTTTGCTTATGATTTCCAGAGGCATAAACAAGAAATGATCCAGGTCAAGATAGTCTTGCAAAATATGATAAATTAAGCTTTTTTTTTTGGTATAACTAAACTGGTTTTGTCTGCTCAGGATATTTTGAAAGCTGGTCTTTGTTCTTGATTTAACACTATATATGTGTGTACATGTATATATATATATATATATATATGATATCATATGGTGAGGAAGCTAAGAAGCAGGTTTAAGTAAAGGTCTTCCAACTTGTAGTGGTAGTTTTAAATAGCTTTATCTTACTGGGAACATAATAAAGAAAGAGCAGTGTAACAATTTTGGAACTTTTACTGTTCTCTAGTCAACCTTTCATTCTTACATAGGGAGACCTTGTGTCCTACTGCTCAATTTCCCCACAGCTCCATGCTTCTGTACAGGGTTCTTGAAAACTATTAGTTTTATTCTAGACCTATAATGAAAGTGACTGAGAAACATTTTCTGAGAGAAAGTTCTTTATTTTAAAGAATAGCAATTATATTTTTGAGTCTATGTATCTCAAGACCCATGCAATAAATGACATAAAATTTAAAGTCTTCACAAAGAGCAAGTGGAATGATTGTCATTTTCTTCTGCAAGAAACTTTAAATTTTTTTCTATCAAAGGAGAATTCAACAGACACGATGCTTCTTTATGCTTTAATCCTGATAAAATTACATAGAAAACTTAATGCTCAAGAAAAACAGGTCATACTTTCCCCTAAAACTTATAAAATTCAGAACGTGTTAAAATTGGATCAGAAAATATTTGCTTAAATGTTGTCCAGGGTAAGTGTTTAGTAGGCAGGATATATGGGTTCCTAAAGGTAACAATTTTAAACCCATTTCAGTCTCCTTTCAACAGTTTCTTTCCTTAGCAAATTGACTCCTGACAGCTCTCTTTCAGAAGCTAGCTTTAATGAGGGCCCACTGAATCAGCTGTTTTTGGACTCCCAATTGAAGTAGAGTGTAATCAGGCTGTTTTGCATCTGTGAATATATTTGGCATTTTTCGGAGCCACAGTTCGTTGTTTGTCAAATAATCATTTCCTATAATAAGGGAGCAGGGTGTAAACATGCTTTTCAGTAATTTCTCTATCTTTGGACATCTGACTTTTTTCATAGAACATGAAATTCTGATGAGTTTTGTAACTTCACAGTGTGTTTCCAATTAGATATTTAATGGAAAAAAATGAAGTTTAACAGTTATGTATTGTAAAGTATTTGTTAATCTTTCTGACATATTTTCTTATCTCCAACATTTTCACTAAGAGGTATTTCACTCTGTAAAAAACACCTTTTCCACCTTACCTACAAAAGTTATGGGTTTCTTTAAGTGTTACTGTATGGATGCTGTTCATACATATAACTTAAATATTTCTTCATATCACTATTTTCAGAATTTGTCATGTTGTGTTAAGTTCTGTCTTATATACTCTTGATCACTTTCTCTTAAGAAATATAGTAGAAACTATATCTCATTGTGACCTACACTGTCCTACATAATTTAATCTGTCACCCTCTCTGCAGCCTCATCCTGTTATTTTCACCTTTAACCCCTAGGCTTTTGTCACACAAGTCTTTGCAGGTGCTTTTTATTCTGCCTGAAATACCTTCATCTCTGAAACACGTCTTGCTTCCTTACTTCATTTAGGTTTAAACTGAAAGACCATCACCCTAGGGAAGATGTCCATCTTCCTGCTCTCTGCAAAGGTGTTTATTATACTTATCCTCTAGTTTGCTTTATTTTGAAGTACTCGTTATGGACTGAATTGTCTCCCCCCAAAATTCATATGTTGAAAGCCTAACCCCCAATACCTCAGCATATGACTGTATTTGGAGGGTCTTTAAAGAGGTAAAATGAGGCCATTAGGGTGGACCTAATCCATTATGACTGGTGTCCTTATAGTAAGTAGAGTTTAGGACATAAATCCAGACAGAGGAATGACCATGTGAAGACGTGGAGAAAAGACAGGCATATACATGCCAAGGAGAGAGGCCCCAGGAGAAACTGTTACATTGTTATGGAAGCCCTTGCAAACTAATATAGCACTTAATCATTATGTGATAGTTTTGGTATATAGTTATTTGGTTTTCATATTTCCCTCCACTAGTGCAAAAGCTTCCTGAAAACAGCATTTTAGTTCATCCCTGTATACTCAGCAATTAGGCAATATCTGGCAAAAATTGATGGCCAAAGAATATTTGTTGAATAACTACATAAATTGCTGAAGGTTTTGTGAGTTTGGTACCTGCTGTGATTTTTATTCATTCATTGGGAAGAATGATTTTATCAGGTTGTTTTTCATCCTGGAACTCATTCGTTAAGTGGCAAGAAATATTAAAAAAAAAAGTATGAGAACACCAAGAAATATTGGGAATACTGCATTCAAATGGGACCCGTGTAAATTCTACCTGTTTGAAGTGTATGTACAGCCATTGAGTCCAGTATTATATTAACTGTCTTAAAAAAAAGTATGGAGGGGTGTGTGTGTGTGTGTAAAAGACAAAGCTAGAAAGCACAAGCTTAGATGTTCAATGATGGTACCCGCGATATGAACCTATACTGCGGACATGGAAAGCCATGTAGCACACTGCTTCATTCTACAGCAACAATAAGGCAGTACATTCTCTTCCCTTCTTCAGTTGATAAATATTCAACTTAATGTCGTTTAGTATTGTCGTTTAGTATGTCATATATTAGTCTTTAGAGAAATTTATCTGAAATCTTATTCTTAAGATCAAAATGTATGCTATGCAGGGAAGAGATACTGCTTAAAAGCACTGAGATAAAATATGTAATTGTTATTAATATTAAAGATCATTCTTTTAAAATTCTGCATAGATTTCATAGAATATTTAGTATGTATGTTGTGTACTACAAGATATAAGTAAAGCTATGATTAGATGGATTCTCTGGCAATGTGATATGCTTTTATGTTTTCTTTTTAACTAGTCCTATAATACATTTTCTAAAGGAAGACAAACACCCCTTACCAACAGAATTTTATTATATTTCCAGAGCCATTTAATGATAGAATTCAATATGATTCATTTCACAAAATACTGATTGAACCCAACTCTGAGTTTCACAGCGGGCTTAATAATAAAGTTAGCAAAGAACAAGGTAACCATACCCTCCTGGATTATGGTAAAATGACTTGACTCCTTCCATGTCACTTATTAAATGTGAGTTTTATAATTTTCTCTTTGTCTCAATTTCCTGATCTGTGAATTAATAATTTTAACAAAATTTGTATTGTGATTATTGTTTGGATTGAAATTAAATATTATTGTGAATTTTAAACCATAAAACATTATGCAAGTGCCAAGGATACATACCTTAACTAATTTTTAGAAGGCATACTAATCTGAAGGGTAGTTTACAGACTGACTTTTTTTTTTTTTGCGGCACGCGGGCCTCTCACTGTTGTGGCCTCTCCCGTTGCGGAGCACAGGCTCCGGACGCACAGGCTTAGCGGCCATGGCTCAGGGGCCCAGCCCCTCCGCGGCATGTGGGATCTTCCCGAACCGGGGCACGAACCCGTGTCCCCTGCATTGGCAGGCGGACTCTCAGCCACTGCACCACCAGGGAAGCCCCAGACTGACTTTTTTAAACGAAATTTTAAAAAGTCAAGTTCAATTTTAGTCACATGTATAAAGTTATCAGATATTTGAATATTAATTCAAAGGATTATTTACAATTTGACAGCACAGGCATTGTGAAGTACTTTTTAAATATTCTGAGTAAAGTGAGAAAGATAATGAGAGAATATTACATTGTAAGAAAGCATTAACATAGAAATTATAAATGTTTTTTGAAATTTTAAATAGAGGATTTCTATTAAAGAAAGAGATCCATTCTGATTCTTTATCTACTGTCTAGTTTTTGTCTCCTTATAATATGTGGACAAGAATTTAATTTTGTTGGTCATCTCTTGTAATTGACTATCTGGGCTGCAGTAGACTACAGATCTCTCTAATCAAGGCAGATTACTGTTTTTGTGACCTTGAATAGTTTATTTGACTCTCTGTAGCTATTTCTCTTGAACTGGAAAATTAAATCTAAGTAGAATCTCAGTGCCAAACAGATGCTACCTTGGCTTGAATTGTCTGGGGTAAATTATAAAATAATAATTAATAACCAAGAGCCAGTGCCCAGAAATTATGCATGCATATCCATTACCTCTGTACATAAACAAAATCAATTTTCATTAAATATGTTAATTCCAAACAGCATCACTATCAAAGCTTTGTCAATGCCTGAGTAGGCAGTATGCCTTATTTTCTAAATCAAGCAAACCATTTTTCATTATTTGTTTTGATTATCTTCAATATGGCCCATCCTAATTATGTTGAGAACAGGTGCATTTGTGTTGCTAAAGAAACCAAAATAACAGTTGGAATATAAACCTTTTATATGCCATGTGGTGCAGTTATTTCATAGGGGTACACAGTGGGAAATATTCTACTGATAGAACCTTTAATGTAATTATAGGCCAATCAGGGAATAAAAAGGGAGCAGGAAAATTGTAAATGATGATTTCCAACAGCATCTTTTAGTTGAATCAGTGAACAGTAATATTTGTAGATACTTGAGAATTTTTAGAATAAAACCATTGATTATCTAGAATTTATTCCTGCTCTACATTTTTACTTTTTCAAGTAATACATTTTAAAAGAAATGATGTAACTTCAGTGTTTACTTAAATATATTTATATATTCTGCATAATTAATTGAATTTGCTTACTTTAAAAAATAGGATGTCTACATAACCAAACAGGTAAATTGAGAGAGATTTTGTGCCCTTATTAATTGGATTCAGGAATTTTTTATTATTGATTTGAATGACAGTAGTCATTGATCTATCAGGTGTTCACTACCATTAATATCATGTAATCCTTATATCAGTTATATAAGCTGCTATAATTATTTTTACATCTTAAAAAGGAAGAAATCAGAGCTTGTCAAAGCAAAGTAATTTGTCCAAGGTCAAACACTTAGTAAATTAGTTGCAGGAAGTTCAAGTCTGTTTCAAAACAGCAGAGTCTATGTTCTATACATATGTATTCTTCAGGGCTGTGTAATATTACATATGACTGAATATTGCATATCATTCAGCAGGTAAAGATTCCTGGAGCAGATGTTAATGTTTTTGTAAATGTTATTTTTAATCTCTTAATATCTTACCAGTTATAATTTATTTTTCACTGGAAATGCTCAATGTTAAAATTATGCTATAAACTGTAATAATTATTAGGATAAATTGTAGAAAAACATATCCAAGTCTTTATTATGTATGATATGTGAAGACAAGTATTATCAAATAACGGAAAAGAGTGGACACTTGAACCCCCCATTTCACTGCCTGTTTCAGTTCTCTCTCCATACAAATGATATGCCATGCCAGTAACCTAATTAATTTATATTTTTATATAGTTTATTTTTTAGCTGTAAGTTGGAATTGAAGTAACTAATGTAGTGACAAAGTATGTTTACTTAATGAGGTGATTCTATATGCTATTAATGTACCTTAGCTCAAGTGCACAATAAGTTGTCTTTTAAATAAGACAACATTTAAAATAAAATATATAGCCCTTGTTTACTTTATCTTTGTAAAGTACTTAAAGTTGGCCAAGGGCAATTAAGAGTCTAAATCACTCAGAAGCCCAAATAAAATAATTTCTCTAAAAAATTCATGCAATATGCCTATTTGGCTTTCACTTTTTTAGCTAAATAATTTTCATTTTGAATACATTTTGATTGTAATCACATAGAATCAATTAGCTTTAGCCCATAATTCGGATAATATTACATCTATACAACCTTAATAAATAAATTTCTAAAACCTTTGAAATAATGGTGACAAGTTTTATTGAAATGTAGAGATTTATAAATTAACATTTTTTAAAAAGGCATTTACACTTTTGAAGTTTAGGAATTAGATTTTCAGCAGTCTATCCAACATCATAATATCATGGTGAAAAAATAATTATAAGAGAAGATTAGAGAGGTGGACAATCAAAAGGAAGATGAAATGGTTGTAATAAAAGACTAGATGCTTTAACCGTAGAATCATTTGCAAACATGAGTTGACTAGGCTTTATGACAGCTTCAAGCAAAGGATTGTTGCTAGGGTGATTCTCAATAAGAATACACAGAAGAAGTTGAGAAAATGTAAATGGAGAAGTTGAAATTTGATCCATACTATTTAAAGCATAAGTCAGCCATTATTTGAGAAAGAACTGCTGGTAGATTTACATTAGAGAGAAACTGGTAGGGAATAAATGGGACTCTGTGGGTCATTAAAAACCACTCTCTTTTAAGCACCTGTTTCTGTGTCTGAATAATCGTTTATTCTTTTATTAATTCAAAAATTATTAATTAAACACATACTGTACTCAAGTCTTGTTGCTAAGCACTGGAATAAGTAAGACAGACCTGATTACATACTTTATGAAGCTCATTGTCTGACTGGGAATATAGCCAAGAAACAAATAATGACGTGTGCTTGTGAACCTACTAGTGCAACGAAATGGAGTAGAAAGCTAAGGGATTATATAATCAGATCTATATTAATTTAGGAGTTAGGGAAGCATCCTTAAGAAATCGATGAGCAGAAATCTGAAATATGTATATGAATTGTCAGTCAAAGAAAATGTATCTCTGGTAGTTGAAAGTGCATGTTCAAGATCCAGGGTGTCAGGAGAGAAGATGTCCATATGGCTGGAGAAAAGAGTGCCAAAAAGTGAGATAAGAGTAAGGCTGAGAGCTAAGAAGGGCCAAATTATTGAGAGCTATGTAGGTGGCTAAGTTATAGTTGAAGGTAGCAAAGGACTAATTTTTAAATTTGACTTTTAAACTCACTTTTCTGTTCTGTGGACATTGGATTATATTGTGCAAAATTGATAGCAGGAACACCACTTAGCAGAGTATTTCACCCCACTGTATTGAGTCATGCTGCCAACTAGGCACAGTGGGTGAAGAAATTTAATTTTGTCCATTGTGTAAATAATGTGTATCCCAAGAATTTGGGAGAGTGTTTGGCACATAGTACTCAATAAATATTTGTTGAATGAATAATAAAGTGAGCTAACAAATGAAAGAGTGGTATAGTTTATTGAGATTGTGAACAGGGAATATAAATACACACATATATATTCAATTTATATTGACATTGTTAAATATTATGGATATAAAGATGATATGAAGTTTAATTATAGATCTAGTGGGATGAAGAGATGACGTGCTAACAAATTTAGTATAAAATAATAACTGATATAATGGAGGTGATTAGTTTTCCTTTAGGTTTCTATTTTTCTGAGGAATCCTCTTTCAGTGTTTACCTGATGTCTCCAGGAAGAGTTGAAGCTATTTTTTTTTTCAATTTTTGCTTGATATTTTACAACTGCTTTAATTAATTGTTACAATTAATTCTATTTGTCAACATGTCTGGGCCATGGTACCCAGATACTTGGCCAGACATTATTTTGGATATTTCTGTGGAGTGTTTTTGATGAGATATACATTGAAATCTGTGAATTTTAAGTAAAGCAAATTACCTTCCATAATGTGGGTGGGCCTCATCCAATCAGCTGAAGGCCTGAATAGCACAAAGAGCTGACATTCCTCCTAACAAGAGGGAATTCTCCAGTAGATTAGCCTTGAACTTAAACTGAAACTCTTTCCTGAGTCTATAGCTTGCTGGCCTCCTCCATCAGATTCTGCACTCAACTAAGACTCCACAATTGAATGAGCTAATTTTTTAAAGTAAATATTTTTCTATATATGTATATAGATGGTCCCTGACTTATTTATGATGGTTCAACTTAGAATTTTTCAACTTTATCATGGTACAAAAGCAATATGCGTTCAGTAGAGACTGTACTTGAGAATTTGAATTTTGATCTTTACCAGGCTAGTGATATGCAGGAGGACACTCTCTTGTGATGCTGGGCTGTGGCAGCAAGGCACAGTTCCCAGTTAACTGTGTGATCACTAGGGTAAATGACCGATACACTTAACAACCATTTTGTACCCATACAGTGATACTGTTTTTCAGTTTCAATACAGTGTTCAATACATTACATGAGATATTCAACAGTCTATTTTAAAACAGGTTGTGTTAGAGAATTTTGCCCAACTGTAAGCTAATGTAAGTGTTCTGAGTACGTTTAAGTTAAGTTACGCTAAGCTATGATGTTCAGAAGATTAGGTATATTAAGTGCATTTTTTGACTCAGGACATTTTCAACTTGCAGTGGGTTTATCGGGGTGTAACCCCATCATAAGTCATGGAATATCTGTATACACATTCTCTTGGCTCTGTTTCTCTGTAGAATGCTGACTAAACACCAGTATAACCTCAGATTCCAGAAGCCCCTATCACTTTAAAATGAGGTCACATTTGTGTATATGTGTATTACTAAAGATAAGAGGGAAAATAGTGCATGATATATCAATCCTTCCATGCAGCAGATAGTCAAAGAATGTTGGAAGGAGAAATGTCAATCTAATCCAGGATCCTTCCTAAAAAAAAAAAAAAAAAAAGTAACTTAAGAAACACATGGAAGATTATACTGACATTGGTGTTCAAATTCTTCCCCAGAAAAACCACAGATGGTTTTTGTAGTCTGGCTGTACTGCAATACCTAGGAATCTATCAAACAGGCTCTGAATAGCCTGTCATCATTGATCCCCCACTTGACTCCCTATCATGGTACCCTATGGGTGTGACATTATAGGTGAATATATCTAAGGCATTTTGTTTCATATACATCACAATCTAAATCTCTTTCTGTAGAGTGGAAGTCTTTGAGCCATGGTTTACTTATGTTGTACTCTGGTGCATTTTGCTCTGGGAAACTCTGAAATAATTCATATTTTCTTGTTTTGCTTTCTTAAAGCTTCAAAGTGCTGGATAGTGCTTTGCAATAACCTCCATAACTCGACTGTTACACAGAAAATCAATCAAAGATTATATGCATTCACTGCACTTTTCCCTTCACATCTGATCAAACTGCAGGCTGTAAATACACATCAAATGGCAGTGGAAAAATACGCTTTTTTGGTTAATAAATTTTCAAGAAATTGATGAACGTTTAAATGTAATTTGTTTATTTCTCCTTCTCCTCCTGCTTCTTCACTATTATGTTTTATGTTTTACATTCTCATATGGTCATTCATTTCATTTTGAATTGGAGTTTAGTTTGAAATTAATTGAGCCAAATCAAAAAAAAAAAGATTCTTCATGTAGTAAGTCAACTAATATAAGGTAATAGTGGAATGACTTAGGGATACAGAGATGTTATGATAAGGTGGTGTAAAGAATAATTAAAAGAATCACCTGTATCAGTAATTCATAAATTTTATTTTCTTTATTTTTTTATATATATATTTTAAATTTTTTTATAGTTAAGTATAGTTGATTTATAATGTTCTGTTAGTTTCAGGTGTACAGTAAAGTGATATAGTTATATATCTATTCTTTTTCAGATTCATTTCCCTTATAGGTTATTACAAAATATTGAGTATAGTTCCCTGTGCTATACAGTAGGTCCTTGTTGGTTATCTGTTTTACATATAGTAGTGTGTGTATGTTAATCCCAAACTCCTTATTTATCACTCCTCTTCCCTTTCCCCTTTGTTAACTATAAGTTTGTTTTCTATGTCTAAACTACAATGAGGTATCACTTCACACCAGTCAACTGGCCATCATCAAAAAGTCTATAAATAATAACTGCTGGAGAGGGTGTGGAGAAAAAGGAACCCTCCTACACTATTGATGACAATGTAAATTGGTGTAGCCACTATGGAAAACAATATGGAGGTTCCTTAAAAAACTAAAAATAGAGCTACCAATCTCTATTGATCCTGCAGTCCCACCCCGGGGCATCTACCTGGAGAAAACCATAATTCGAAAAGATACATGCATCCTAATGTTCATTGCAGCACTATTTACAATAGCCAAGACATGGAAGCAACCTAAATGTCCATCAACAGATGAATGGATAAAGAAGATGTGGTATATGTATATGTATACAATAGAATATTACTCAGCCATAAACAAATGAAACAATGCCATTTGCAGCAACATGGATGGACCTAGAGATTATCATACTAAGTGAAGTAAGCCAGACAGAAAGATAAATATTATATGATATTGCTTATATGTAGAATCTAAAAAATAAGTGATACAAATGAACTTATATACAAAACAGAAATAGACCCACAGTAATTCATAAATTTTAATGTGCATGGGAATCACATAACATTATTAAAATTTAAATCAGGGGGCTTGGGATTGTACCCCAAGTTCTGAATTTCTAACGACCTTCTGGATGATGCTCATGTTCATGGACCACGCAGCAAATAGCTACACTGCAGTCATGATAACCCTCAATGTAATATAAAAGACAGGGATCAAATATGAATCCTTCAAGTCTAAACCAATCTATTCTACCTCTTCATGAGACTCTACCATTTGTCAGGCATTAATCTATGAAATGACACATTATTAACTTATTTAACACTCACAAGAACTCATAGAGGTAGTCACTGTTATAAATTCCATTTCCACCTGAGGAAGCAAATGTGCAGAGGTAATACTACACTTCACAGAAGTCCTGGAATCCCACACCGAGAGTCTGTGTCATTTTAAATAATTATGTTCTCTTATCAGTTTTACACTACTAATTTATTTTGCCATAGTTCCTCACAAAATTAAAACAAAACAAAATGAGCTATTACTAAATAATGATGGTGACCCTGATGAAGATTTTAGGGTTATAAAAATATTGTAATGATGCATAGAGTTTTTATTTATTTGAATCACCTTAGCTGATTCTGAATACACATTTAAGCCAAAGACATGAGGTGATACACATCAAATGTTGTTTCACTAATAAAAGCCATAGATGATTTGACATTCCATAGAGATAACATCATAAAGCTCTAAATCCACATACAAAGATATTAATTATTTTCACGTCACAGCTATTACTTTTAGATTACACTTGAATCCTGTCTTATACTTGATTGCTAGTGACTTTTAAAGAAATAATGTACCTATGGAACTGCAAAGAGTAGTAGATTACCAAGGATTCAGGTACCCCTAGCCTAACTTCTCATGTGTGGAAGTATCTTTCTACCTCACTGCAGAGATCATGATGAGAGGACTGTATTCTAATGTGGTGGCTTTAGATGGTTCTATGTGATGGTCACAGTTGTGCATCAGTAATGATTAGCTTTACAACGTTATTATAGAATTGGATGTAACAACTTTCTATTTGATAGGAATCCTTATAATAAAAGGAGAGGTAATATCTGTGGGCATAAGTAGTAGAAGAATTAAAAATAATGTTGGAGTGGCTCCTCTTTGATAAGGAGCAAGAGTTATGGAATACTTACATTTCAAACTTCATAATCAATAATATTTGTCAAATAGCAAAATTACACAGCCAGGAATATTAAATAAAAATGTATGTGTCTCAGATTGGCTAGGACATTCTTTTTTTTTTAACCAATTTATTTTATTTTCTATTGTATTTTTTATTTTAAAATTTTTATTAGAGTATAGTTGATTTACAATGTTGTGTTAGTTTCTGCTGTACAGCAAAGTGATTTAGTTAATCATATACATATTTCCACTCTTATTTATATTCTTTTCCCATATAGGTCATTCCAGAGTATTGAGAAGAGTTCCCTGTACTATACAGTAGATCCTTATTAGTTTCTATTTTATATATAATAGTGTGTATTTGTCAATCCCAGTCTCCCAATTTATCCCTCTCCCCCCTCCCCCTGGTAAGTTTGTTTTCTACATCTGTGACTCTATTTCTGTTTTGTAAATAAGTTCATTTGTACCATTTTTTAAGATCCCACATACAAATTTTTGTTTTTGTCTTATTTTACTTAGTATGATAATCTCTAGGTCCATCCATGTTACTGCAAATGGCATTATTTTGTCCTTTTTTATGGCTGAGTAATACTCCACTGTATATATGTACGACATCTTTATCCATTCCTCTGTCAATGGACATTAGGTTGCTTCCATTTCCTGGCTCTTGTAAATAGTGCTGCAGTGAACATTGGGGTGCATGTATCTTTTCAAATCATGGTTTTCTCTGGATATATGCCCAGGAGGCTAGGACATTCTTGGCAAAAAAATCATAATTAAAAGAGATAAAAGAGTGAAGGAGTATCCAGTTCCAGGGCAGGGGGAAAAAAGCTAAAATTTTCCATTTTCTCTTGAAGAGTAGAGCTAAAAACAGTGGACATTATACATGAAACAAACGTAAGTAAACTCTGGAAGCTTGGGAGAGGATGATGATTCTGAGAAGCTGCATGGTAATACTCAAAAGTCGTTGCATATATTAGCTATGTGAATTAAAGAAGATAGCCAACAGATGGTTGGTGTAGAAAAGACAAAGCTATGTGATTTACGAAAAAGTATTTCTATAAGAAGATTAATTATTGAGAAATGTATGTGAAGCAAAAGACAGAGAGAGAGAAAGAAAGAATATATAGGTGTCATTAAATACTGAACATTCTTGAACCAACTACAAAAGTCCCGAGATCAATTAATGGTCATTATTGTGTGCTAACTGCTCTTAGAAGTCTGTGTGTCCTAACATATTTGTGCAGATACATCTCATATCTAAAACTCAGCTAGTACATACTGAGAATACTTGAGAAAGAAGACAAATATAGACAATCAGTCCAACTTTTCTAGACTGTTTTGAATTCCTTTTCTACTCAGGGTTTTTAACCAAGAGGGAGAGAAATTCAGGTTTGTGTGTCCTAAAGTGAACTATGACTGGATTTCTTTTCTTTTTCTTCCCTTCCCTTCGCTTTCCTTTCTTCTTTCTCTCTCTCTTTCTTTCTCCCCCCCCCCCCCGCCCCCCGCCTTTTTCATTTCCATGTAAAGTGTGTCTGGAGTAGTCTTGGGAAAGTGCTTCTCATTTTCACACTTTATCTACCTTCTCATTTTGCCAGTTTAATCCTCCCCAGATTCCTCTGCTTTCCTGCCTGCAGCCTCTCCCTTACAATTTATCAAGCTTCCTGCTTCCTTACCTTTCTTAAAGCACCAATTTTATTAGGTGTTAGTGTTCTGCTCTAGAACTTTCAATACCTCCTACTCATGATGAAGTCAAGTTCAATTCCATATCCTGCATTCAAGGTCTTCTGTGGTTAGGGTGACCATACAGACTAGTTTGTGTTGTCTGGGGTAGTCTAGTTTATACTAGCTGTCCTGGCATAATTTTTTTAACAATACAGTGGTATTAACTATAGTCACCATGCTGTAAATTACATCCCCAGGACTTATTTATTTTATAAATAGGAGTTTGTACATTTGACCACCTTTACCCTTTCACCCTCCCTCCAGCTCTGGCAACCAAAAATCTGTTCTCTGTATCTATGAGTTAAATTTTTTTTTTGTTTTAGATTTCATATATAAGTGAGATCACACAGTATTTGTCGTTCTCTGTCTGACATTTCACTTAGCATAATTCCGTCAAGTTTTATACATGTTGTCTCCAATAGCAGGATTTCCTTCTTTTTAATGGCTGAATAATATGTATATGTCACATTTCCTTTACCAGTTCATCCTGTTTCTTGAAATAAATTTTGTACCTGATAATTCAAAATTGTTATGGAGGGTAAAGTTGCTATAATATATAAAATGATATGATTTGTTGACTTTATACACTTAGGAATATATTATTTATAAAATATTGTTAACATACTTTTAAAACATTCATCTTTGTACCTTTACTAATAAACACATTCTAGTTGGTCAACATTTAGAACACTTCAGCAGTCTTCCATTTCTTTATTTTTATTCATCTTATAATGCATAGAAATGATATCATAACTTCTTGGAAATGCTTTTGAGTTTACTCTATATACTCCAAATTTGCATGATTAAAACTATATTTTAATCAAAAATAATAATAGTATGTAGTCTCATGTCAATTTTAGTTTCAAAATGTTTTAATAGTGTAAAATAACATAAGACTCCGAAGTAAATTGTGAAAGTGTACTTTTTCCTCTGTGTTTTGCCTTTCACCATCTTCTAATTCTTTAACACTTTTCCAAAGCATGCATTATCTTCGTAAAGCTTTGACTTTGCTCAGAAGCCTTCACTGCCATGTTTTACTAGAACCTGGCAGAGTTTTAGTGTTTAAATTATATATCTAACTCTAATTTTTTACTCTGTTCTTTTTTTTTAAATCTTGGGATCTATGTAAGATTCTGGTGTAAGGAGTAAATTAGATAAATCATTTTTGTTAATGAATAACCCTCTGACACTCTCTGTCCCTTGTCTAGATCTTAAATCTTTACCTATAATAAGAGCTTCATAGCTCTCTGTAGGTAGACTATCTGCGCTTTAATCCTGCTTATACCAGTTAGTAACTGTGACTTTGGGCAAGTTACATAAAACCTTTCTCCACCTCAATTTCTTCATCTGCAAAATGTCAGCAAGATTAAAACCTACTTGATAATGTTATTGTGAGAATTAAATGAGTTAACATATACAAAACATTTGGCACAATGTCTGAAACATTGGCAATATTTTTGCTGCTACTCCCTTTTAATTTTAGTTCCACTCATATTGAAATAATTTCAGTTTATATAATGCCCTGAAGTTTCCTACCTCTTAAATGGATGTTATGTCCCTTGACTACAGTATCCTTTCCCTGTCTTCCCCTGAAGAAATACTTTAAATTCTACACTTTTTTATTCAGCTTTCATCTCTAAGGGGTTTCTGTTGCAGTGTAGCAAATCACCACAAACTCTGTGTCTTAAGAAAATAGATATATTATAGTTTCTGTGAGTCAGAATCCAGGCACACCTTAGGTGGGGTCCTCTGCATAGGAGCTCAGAGGGCTGCAATCAAGATGAAGACTGGACTACTTTTTACCTGGAGCCTTGGTACCTCTTCCAAGCTCATTCAAGTTGTGGCTAAAATTCATTCCTTAAGGTTGCAGTACTGAGGCCCTCAGCTTTTAATGGCTAGCCCTCTCCATAGGAAGTTCACAACTTGGCTATTTGCTTCTTTGAAGCCATCAGTAGAGGCTCTCTAACTTGTAAGCCATCATTTAAGGGCTTACCTAGTTAGGTGAGGCAACCCAGATGAATTTTCCTTCTGATTAACTAAATGCAAGTTATTAGAGGCCTTAAAAAATCCCTTCTCCATATAACAAGCCCTGCCCACAATCAAAATTATGTATTATATAAAGAGTATATCTTATTCAGTACAGGTGCTGTGACAAAGTACTATAGACTTGGTGACTTATAAATAAATTTCTCACAGTTCTGGCGATTGCAAGTTCAATATCATTGTGCCAGCATGGTCAGTTCTGGTGAGAAGTCTATTTTGGATTGCAGACTGCCAACTGGTTGTATCCTTACATGGCAGAGAGCAGAGAGAGGAGGCAAGCCCTCTTCTGACTCTTTTGAAGGCACTAATCCCATTCATGAGGGCTTCACCCTCATGACCTCATCTAATGCTGATTATCTCCCGAAGGTACCACATCTTATACCATCACATTAGGGGTTAGGATTTTAACATAAGAATTTATGGAGACACAAACATTCAGTTTATATAGCAGAGTGTGTTCCAGGGAACAGGAGTCTAATCTTGGGGGCCATCTTACCATTCTGACTACCACAGTCCATCTTCTGGACTTAATGTTTTACTTCCCTTCCACTTTCAGAATATATTATCCTCATAAAAAAGTCCCCAAGACTCTCATCCTGTTAGAGCATCATCTCAAAGTCTAAAAATCTCATCATCTAAGTCATCTAAGTATAGGTGCTGGGGCACATTGTCTCCATTTTGAAGAACCCATAACACTCCCGATATAAATGGTGGGTCAGGTGGGACTATAACTGTTACAGATATTTGGTTCGAAAAGAAAAAGAATGGAAGGTAAAAATGAGTCATGGGACCCTAAGAGTCCTTAAATCCAGCAGGGCAGATATTTGATTTTCCTTGATTAGATTTCAAGTTCTGAAAATAATCCTCCATGACACTTGGCTCCATCTCTGGAATCTTGGTTCCACTCTCTGAGTCATTGTTCCTTTTTCATGAAAGGTATTATGTGTTTGCAACTGAGTAGTTTTCTCATGCTCCTTCCTGCCCAAAAAATTTTGTGAGACTGACAGCCTGATTTCATTACATAGTCTATCCCTTTCAGTCCAAGCTAACAGCAGTTCTGTTGAAACAATTTTCTCAAGAACTCTGTGAGCCTTCATGGGTTTCAAGGGGTTAAAATTCATTAGACAAAAGCCACAGCTACAAATCTTTTTGAGATAATCTTTCTCTCTCTATATTTGGCCCCTGCTGAGATGGCTGAGAGATAGTGTCCTTCCTAGGGGCCTTCTGGTTTATTTGAGAGGTTCTGTGAGGCACACTCTTAATCCCTTCAAAAGACTCTTTGAGTTGCTTTGTATTCTGACCTTTTGATCTTTGTGAAGTTTTAGCAAAAGGTTGTACAGTCATACACTTAGCCTATTCTGTTTGCCCTGCTTTCCTTAGCCATTTCCAGATTTTAGCATCTTTTGCCTTTGTGAAATTTTCAAAATCATCCCCTCCCAGTTCCTTATGTTTAACTATTCTTCCCTCCATTATTGCTCTTTCCTCACATTTTTCTGTAAGCAGCAAGGAGAAACCAGGCAGCGCCTTCACCACTTTACTTGGCAATCTCCTTTGGTCTCCAAGTTAATGCCTTACATGTTTCTCTTTCCATATAACTGCAGGCCGGAATTTTACTAAGTTTTCTCTCACTAGGTAACAACTATCCCACCTCCTCTAATTCCTCAATAACATGTTCCCAGATTCCTTCGCAGTCTTTAGCATCCTCAGTATTCAGATTTCTACTAACTGTATGCCAGACTGACTTTTGCTTTCTTCATCATGCTCTCTCAAATTCTGTCAGAGCCCATTGCCCAGTTCCAAAGCTTCTCCCACATTTAAGGTATTTGTTACAGCACTACACCACTTCTTATACCAGAATTAATAATAGTTTTCTATTTCTGTGTAACAAATTATAACAAATATCTTCCTAAAAACACCTAATTTTTTATCTCACAGTTTTATGTGTTAGGAGTCAAGCCACATTTAGGGAAACCGTCTCCTCAGGTTCTCACAGGGCAGCAATCAAAGTTGACCAGGTTATATTTTCATTTGCATCTAAGGGTCCTTATTCAAGTTTATTCAGATTGTTGGACAGATTTAGTTTCTTGTCATATGTTTCTTGGCTAGTCTCAACTAGAGGCTGCCTTTTTCCATAAGAAGTTTCCAACAGCAGAATTGTCTCTCTGACTTCTAGGCCCCTTTTGACAGGGCTCAGCTAACTAGATTAGACCTGTTTAGGAGACTCTTTCTTTTGACTAATTCAGCATCAAGTTATCAGGGACCTTACTAACATCTTTAAAATATCCCTCCTACTTTGCCACATAAAATAGAATAATCGTGGGAATCTTATTAATCATATTCACAGGAGCCACAATCACAGGTTCCATCCCACTCAAGGACAGATTATACAGAGGGTGAAAATCTTGGGGACCACTTTAGAATTCTGCCCACCACATCAACTAAACTATCACTTCCCATTTTGATCATTATATGTTCTCAAAGTACCCAGAACCCTTAATATCTGTGATCCATGGGGACTGTTTGGATATATAATGACTCTGCTCTTTTGTGTGATACTTTCCATGTGTCCTTGCAAGTTAGTTAATACTCTTGATTCTCAGGTTCTTAATCTATCAGTTGAAGATAATGCAAGCCCTCATCTCTGGAGAGGAAGAAATACTGTAACTTCTTTGTAATTACAGGGTGTTTTAAAACTCACAGTTATGGCTTCAATAAAAATGCTCTCATATCTTCACTAAAAAAAGGTTGATAACATCACTGTCCATAATAGACCCCAAACGGAAATGAGGCAAATGTCTATCAATAGAAGAATAGATGAATACAATGTGGTATATTTATACAATGGCACAGTGTGATGGAATGAGAATAAATAAACTACATCTAAACTGAAAAATATAGAATGATTTCTTGCATACTATATTTAGGGAAAAACCAAGCATAAATATGTAGAAACAGTAGTATTACATTTGTATAAAGTTCAAAAAGCAAGCAAAGCTAATTTACAATGTTAAAAATCAGTGTAACCCTTAAGGGAAGAGTAATAATGATTGGAAGGGAAATTCTGTGGTGTGGTTAATGTTCTATTTCTTGATCTGTGTATTTTTAATATGAGTTATCTCAGGTAAAAATTGATTAGACTCTATACTTTTGAATTATATTATTTCCTGCTATATGTAATTTATACCTCAATAAAATGTTCAAGGATATATGAAATAAATAATAATCACAATGAAATATGTGGAGGTTAAACATCTTCAAATATATGAAAAAAAATAAATAATATCATTCGTGTGAAGAATATGTTTGTGATGACTTGTTCTCTGTATATACTTTAAGAAATGAAATCAGATTACAGAGAATTTAGAATTACTCATCAACTCCTACATATTGGAACATAAGCACATTTTCTGAGATAAGTTTGTCCCTTTTATTTCCCACAGATCTGGTAGAAGAGGTAGTTCTGCCCTGAGGCTTTTTGTGCTGTCACTTTCATTTTAACACAGAGTTTTGGGTTTATTATGGTAGAATTGCTATATGCCCTGTAGCATGTCAGTATATTTTTGTGGGTTTGGCATAGTTTTTTTGTGTATATCATTTTTAAGTTACAAAAAGTAAATAATTATTTAAAATATATAACCATATAGTTTATTTCAAATCACTTTATTTACACAGAACAAAATAAATTATGGCATATCATATTTAAAGCAAGAATTATCATCCCAAGATGTTTGTGAATGCCATCAAGTTATGTTGAGTCAGTAGATATCATGAACACGAATACATGGTTTGGTTTGAATATTAATTGTAATGTACCTTAGAATGACATCAATTTTGACATGAAATCTACATAGCACATTTAATTCTGAGAAATCTTAATTGGGATGACATTTTCCTTATTTTGTGTATTATCAACTACTGGTGATAGATTTTATAATTCCTATGGTAGTTTTCTGTATTGAGATCAATTAAATGTAGGATATTTTAAACCTCTGGAGTCAGAGGTCTTTAATAGTTAACATAGTCACATTTTGTTCCTCCTGGTTCTGTCTTAGACTTTGTGTCTTTTCATTTTATATGTGCTCCTTAGGTGATCCAATCCATTGCTATGCTCTAGAAAATTTATATCTATACTCCTGACATTTTTTTTTTTAATTTTAGAGCACTATATCTAATGACCTACAGTAGATTACCTGGATGGTGACAGATACTTAGACACAGCATATACAGAACTGACTAGCTTTGCCACATACTTTCACTGCTTCTTAGTTTTTTTTATCTCTAAAGATGTCTGTAACCTCTGCATATTTGTCACAGAGTTAATTACTGTATTACCCTAATTCAACACATGTAATAATTTGTCATATTGATTTTTTCTTCATAAAAATTCTCTAATTCATCCACTTTTCACTATTCTGGTGACCATTTCTCTATCCCAGGACACTATGTAATTCCCGGATTGAAGCCACACTCAGTTTATTCCCCTGAATGTCATTTTTGATATTTTCAAATATGTTAGCAATATATTTCAAAGATGCTTTTTAAAATGATATGTTTCCCATTTGATTTTTTTCCCCACTGTTTACAACTCTTCAGTGTCTCTCAAGCTGACTTAGAATGAATTGGAAACTTTTTAACAAGGCACATGGATAGCTTTCTCCATTTGGCTCCTGACTAGCAACAAGCCTCACTTCCTAACCCTTCTGCTTTATGGAAGTATCTCTCAAACTATAGCAGATTTCCATTTCCATAATTATGCCATGCTCTTTTTCTTCTAGGTCTTTATAAGCAATGTTTATCTTAGTAAATATTAGTGCCTGCCTAATTCCTACTCATTCTTAAAATCTCAGCTTAAAAACAACTGGTGCATCACTGACTTCTAAGTACTGTGTCAGAAACCTCTGAAATTTTGTTCAGAACACCGCAGAATTTTTCTATTGCACTGTTCACCCTAATACTTAAGTGGGAAATATTATATGTTTTAAATATTTACTATATTGAGTGAATAAATGAATGAGCAAATGGGTGGCTTTACTGACATATTTCTTCCTTGGGTGATATTGGAAAAAAAGTTTAAGTACATTTTTAAAAATATCAAGCCAAGCTGCTAAGACAATAAATTTGTATAGGCATTGTTTTCAGGTGTTAAGTAATATTCAACCATAGTATTGTGACAGTTGATAATAACCAACTCTTTGAAAAGCCATTATGCTTTAAAGTGAATAAAATGTGTAGTATCTCCATGCTCAAAAAATATTGAGAAGACAGCAATTATTAATTTTACATGGAAAAACAACATAGCCTTGTTGTCTACAGTAGTTTTTGGTAAGATTCTAGAAGATATACTTTTCTTTTTCCACAAAAGTTTTTCTTGGCTTTATTCGAAAACTCTAATTGTGCCTAGATGCATCTACTAGGGCAAAAATTCTGGATCAGAAATGATTGCTTCCTTAAATGGTAAATATATTTTGGAAAGCAGGTATGTGATATGTTTAGTCTATTGTGTTTTGCCACGTTGGTGCTCTTGCTGCTTTTAGGATGAGAACTACGTTTCTCAGAATCCTCTTCTGGCTAAGAGAGAAATGGGCATGAAACTTGGAAGGCAATACTGAAATAGAAGCTTTCTTCCTCAAACATATTACCATCAGACAGACTGAGCCACATCACAGAGGTGCCCAGTGAGCTCTTGCCTGTCCTGGCATTCTTTCATTCTGTCCTCACATGACTGTTTTACTAACCTTAGACACATTTCAGCCCCTCTTGATAGAGATTAGTTTTTAAAAGGAGACAAAAGTCTCCATTCCCAGTCACCTGTGGGGCATCACCTCAGTGCTTTTTTTTGTTTTCTTTATACCTTGCATCATTTACCACTTGATGAATGATTATATCTAAATTCAAATGAGTAATTTAAACAAAAGTCACAACAACACAGCAGAATAATAATTTTATTATTCATGAAAATATACATTCAGTATAAGGTTATATGCCTCATTATTTGTATTATCCACCAGAATGTAAATGCTTTGAGAGCAGTAATTGTGTCTTGCTTATTATTATATAGACAGAAGATGGCTAGCACAGATTGGCATTCAACATACTATATTGACTGAAGTTGTATTTTTTTATATGTGTGATCAATTATTGTGCAAAATGTTATAAACTGCACACTGGAAGCTACTGTAATGAAGAGAAGCTTGTTGATACATGAAGTAACTCCCTTTTTTGCCAAAAGCACGATCAAAAATTATGTGGGCTATGACATTCAGTTTTAATTTTTTTACATATGATATAATACAATACAATATAACAATGCAAAAAAGTACAGAGAATAGCATAAGAAACATTTATGCACAAACCACCCAGGTTTAGTAATCCTTAGTAATGTGTGTTACTTCAGCATATTTTGAAATAAGCATTATAAGTGGAATTGCAGCTCTATTTTTATAGCTCCCCAACCCCATACTCTCATCTTTCTCTTCCTTCTGATAACTCAAACCAAGGTAACCGCAAACAAACAAGTGCTGTATCCTTCTTGACTAGACTTTTATAGCGTAATTATATAATTGAATCCATGACGAACATCTATATTTTTTTGCGCATCTCTCCACTTTACAAAAACTTTATCATAACACACATATTGCAAAGTGCTTCTCTTTACATATCATTAGGTTCTAGAGATTTTGCTATATTCACCCCTGTTAACTCTATTTGTTGTTTTAGTTATGATATGGTATTTTATTTTATGGATATTATGATGTCTTACATGTTCTGTATTCTCCTTTTATTGGACACTACAGTGTTTCCTGTCTTCTGTCTGCAAGTTATGCTGCAATCACTTTATTAGTATATATTCCTTGTGCATATTTGGGAGAATTTATGTTTTAATCTATGGTGTAGATATATATGTAGCACTTCTTTAACACTCATCTAAAATTCAGTATATATTGGCAGATTACTTTCCAAAATATTCAGCAACTTGGTGTATCAGGCTAACTCCTTGTTTTTCTTTTTTGTCATTTATATGATGCATCTTGTGATCAGGCTTTCTAAACAAAGCAGTCATGTTTCTCCTTTCACGAATTAATTGCCTGTACAAGGCACTTTTTTTTCACTTGTTGATTTTTACAAGTCCTGTACAGGTTTTGCATGTAAAATCTCTAAAATTGCAATTTTTATATTAACCAGCAAAATTTTGTTTATAGTATTTTTATATTTTTGTATATCAATTTTATCTATGGCAAAATACAATATGGTAAGATATTTATCGTGAAGTCTTGATTAGACTTGATTTGCTATTAGTTTTTATATTTATTACTCCTACTTCACATTTTTAAAAATTTTGTTCCTTTTCTGGCTTGTTGCATTGCAAAATTAACATGCTGTCTACATATTTTTAAACAAATTGATTTATTTGTGTACTTCTTTAACTATGAGCCACTTGTTATTATATGTACTATTTTTATTGATATTCAGTTTTAAGTGTTTAATATCCAATGATAGTTTACTTTTCAGTATCTGTATTAATGAGTATATTTCATTTTTAGACCACACATGAAAGGCATTTTTCTCATTCTTTTTGTTCATTCATAGTTTTTTTTTTAATTGCACTTCATTTAGAACATTTTGTTTTTCACTGCACCGTAATCACTTTTTAGCCACCGAGATTTATTTTGCAACAGAATATATGTCTCATTTGATAATTTTTCTGAAGTTTATTAGAATATAGGTATATCTTCTTTGTTGGTGTATTAATTATACCTCTAAAATATTATCTTTTTTCTAATTTTGAGTTTTCTCTTTATTGCTCATAGTTCCTTTCAGATATTACAACTTTCCTAATTTTTCCTTATGTTTCTATAAATTTATGATTCCTATATCATTGTGATAATTTTTACTATCATCATTCTCTAATTTCTCACTTGATTAAAAACTTATCTTAAATATTTTTAGGTATTTATATTAGTAGATGTGCTTCTTTGGTTACTTTTTGCCAGAAATATAATCCTCTTTCTTTGCTATTAAAATTTTTACATCATTATATCTTAAGTGTAGTTCTTTTAAGTGGTATGGTGTCTGGTTTTCTTTGCTTTTGAATCAGAAAGATCTCTATTGGAAAGTTCTGTTTGTTTATATTTATTTGAATTGTGTTTATTATGTTTTCATACATTGTTCTTTCTTGCTTCTCTAAAAATATTTTAGTAAAACATTGATGCTCATTCGTGTGTGTGTGTGTGTGTGTGCGCACGACTGTGTGAAAGAGAGAGAGAGAGAATGTGGATATAGATTGTGTACATATGTTATAATTTGAGTGAATAGCTCAAGAGAAAAGGGAGATAGATATCTACATTTAATTCTTCAAATGAGAGTCCATAAGTGAAAATAATTTTCTGCAAATCTTTGATATATTTTTGAAATATAGGATTAAATCTTTCAAAAGCTATATTCTTGCATATTCCTAAGTTAATTGTGTTTGTATTCTTCACCACCATGCAGAGAAATATTTCTTTACAAATCCTTTTTCCTCCCCCTTATCAAAGTAAAGGATGCTTTTACCTTTTGATATTAATTACATTTAAACATCAAAATGTTATTTATTTTTCGTATTTTTGAAAAAAAATCATTTGAAGAGTGATTTGATAGTAAATTTCCTCCTTTTACTTTTAAATTTGACCTCTTTCAGACTTAATTCTTCTCTAAACACTATTTTTTACTTTTCGTCATTTCATCTCCTTAACAAAATCACCATCATCATCATTATAATACATCTTCTGACTATTAAATTTAGTTCATTTTTTCTGGTATAAAATCTTTTCTATTGTGCTTCCATCAGAAACAATGTCCACCTAGGTAACTTCCCATTGTTTACAAATTTCATCCACATGCATTTGTTCCTGACTTTCTCTCCTAGTTATTTTCTATATAAGCTATTATTTTCTCCCTAATTATCATACTTAGCTTTGTGGAATGCTTAGGATTCATTTGGATAAATGCCACTCCACTGTAAAGCATAATTTGATGAGAATAACAACTCAAATAGTTATAAAACATTTAACAACTCCTGATGAGGTATTTTTACTTTAGAGAATGACAAGATTTCTGAGAATCTGTAAATATGAGTCTTCTTGAGTTGGGTTCTTAAGAGAACATTTTCTGGATCCCTTTCAGTATTTTCAGAACAAGTTCCATTTCAGTATTATTGTATATATGGCTTTGGGGATAACAGAAAGAGAAAAAAAAAGGAAAATATTTTCTCACCATGACTTGTCTCTATGTCACCATTTGTTCTGACATACCTTTTCATTGTCCTAAAGAAATTGCAGAGTGTAGCTTTGTGTTTAAAACAAGTTGCTTTCCTGATAATAAGAATGTGGTTCAGCAGAGAGTGCATGCAGCTTAATGAATATGTGTTGTGCCACTTTAAGTAATTTGTTGCTTTGTCATTTCTTAACTACTCTATGCCATAGAATTCTGGAAATAAAATCCCTAACAAGTACCACATAAGGTTATTGTGAAGATTACAGGTAAACAGTATGCAAACATCCATTGAGAAATTATAGTATTATAACTATTATATCTTTTTTCATATTTCCATGGGAAAGAAGTTTCCTGACCTGTTTTTTTACACATTAGGGCATTGTATTAATAAAGGTAAATTAACCGCAATCTCCGTAAAAGTAATTATTCAAACCTCAGTTTAAACGAAAAGATTCATTTTATCAAAAATTGTTTTGCTTTTTCATGTTGACCCTAACCATATTTTTACATTGTCCACACTGTTTTGTATACTCAACATGTCCCATAAGGTTTAGTGTAGATTAATGAGGAAAATATGTAAAATATTTCATTATGAATGAACGTTTATTTCTATAATTCTAGTTTCCAAATTAAAGTAGTGCTTTTTTGTTGTTACTGTGGCTTTTTTTTTTTTTTTTTTTTTGCCGTACGCGGGCCTCTCACTGTTGTGGCCTCTCCTGTTGCGGAGCACAGGCTCCGGACACGCAGGCTCAGTGGCCATGGCTCACGGGCCCAGCCACTCCGCGGCATGTGGGATCCTCCCGGACTGGGGCACAAACCTGTGTCCCCTGCATCGGCAGGTGGACTCTCAACCACTGCGCCACCAGGGAAGCCGTTACTGTGGATTTTTATCCTGCTTATTTAATAGTTTAATTGACTTTT
The DNA here is from genome assembly GCF_011762595.2 of Tursiops truncatus. NCBI lineage: Eukaryota > Metazoa > Chordata > Mammalia > Artiodactyla > Delphinidae > Tursiops > Tursiops truncatus. Next base: position 19,665,881 of record NC_047036.1, read on the forward strand.
TACATAGATTAATGTTTATGATTAAAAAATAGATTTTATATGAGATATTTTACACCTACTCTATCATTGATTGAGTCATTTCTCAGCCTTTGTTCTTGGCATCCTTCCTACAGAAATACTATTAGTAAAATATTTATCATTTTCTAAGACCTATTTAATTGTCTAGATTCTTCAATGTAGGCTTCTTTTAGATATCTTAATTAATTCTTTCATTGAAAAATTTATCTTCATTACTTGCCACATGTCAGACACTTTGCTAGGTCTTGAAATAGAAGAGACAACATGACTCATTCTCAAGAACTTTGTAGTTTAATGGCAGTGGGGTGGGGCACAGGTTGCAATTTTGCAACAGTATAAACTATACAAAATATTAAAATTACAAAATATTATACAAGTATATACATGTATATATATTTAATTTTTATTTGCATTTATTTACGTACATACTTATACATGTTTATATTATATTTTTATTTTAATAGGGTTGCAAAATGTGGGTCAAAATAGCCTTCATAGAGAGTTAAATTGGACAGATTCCTAGAAAATGATAAGTCATTATTCAGGTTGACAAAAGGAGAAAGTTCCTTGTGGGTAGATAAAGCAAGGAGAAAAAAGATAGTATGATTTGAAATGCCTTTCATATTTAATTACTTATGTAAATACATAAATGGTTAAATTGTTAAAATAGATGATGTACAGATGAGTGCTTGACAGGATCTGCATTTAAAGGACTGCAAATTGACAGATCATGTGCAAATCACGTAGGCTCTTGTGATTCTAATGCATCTTTTAATTTTATCAGATCAAAGTAAAAACAAAAATAAATGAGACCTAATTAAACTTAAAAGCTTTTGCACAGCAAAGGAAACCATAAACAAAATGAAAAGACAATACACAGAATGGGTGAAGATATTTGCAAAGGATGTGACTGACAGGGGATTGATCTCTAAAACCTACCAACAGCTTATGAAGCTCAATATCAAAGAATAAAAAAGAAACCCAATCAAAAAATGGACAGAAGATCTAAATAGACATTTCACCAAAGAAGACATACAGATGGCCAAAAAGCACATGAAAACATGTTCAACATCGCTAATTATTAGAGAAAAGCAAATCAAAAATATGAGATATTACCAGTCAGAATGGCCATCATCAAAAACGTCTACGAACAATAAATGCTCGAGAGGGTGTGGAGAAAAAGGAACCCTCCTACACTGTTGGTGGGAATGTAAATTGGTACAGCCACTATGGAGAACAGTATAAAGGTTCCTTAGCAAACTAAAAATAGACCTACCATATGGTCCAGCAATCCCACTGCTGGGCATATAGCTGGATAAAACCATAATTGGAAAAGATACATGCATCCCAGTGTTCACTGTAGCACTCTTTACAGTAGCCAACACATGGAAGCAAACTAAATGTCCATCGACAGAGGAATAGATAAAGAAGATGTGGTACAAATATACAGTGGAATATTACTCAGCCATAAAAAAGAATGCAAAAATGCCACTTGCAGCAACATGGATGGCCTAGAGATTATCATATTAAGTGAAGTAAGACAAAGACAAATATCATATGATATTACTTATATGTGGAATCTAAAAAAAGGATACAAATGAACTTATTTACAGAACAGAAACAGACTCACAGACTGATAAAACAAACTTATGGTTACCAAAGGGGAAAGGTTGGGGGAAGGGATAAATTAGGAGGTTGGCATTAACATATACACCCTGCTATATGTAAAATAGATAATCAACAAAGACCTACTGTGTAGTACAAGGAACTCTACTCAATACTCTCTAATAACCTATATGGGAAAAGAAACTGAAAAAGAATAGATATATGTATGTGTGTAACTAAATCACTTTGCTGTGCACCTGAAACTAATACAACATTGTAAATTAACTATACACCAATTTAAAAAAAAAAAACCTTTCATGGCTGAGCAGAATCTTCAGAGGTGGTTTTTGGGGGACACTGAGTCCATCTCCCCAGATTGCAGGCATTCTGATTAAAAGCAGCTTTTCTTTCTACCAAAAAATAGTTGATCAGATCGATTGATGGGCCAGTTTTTAAGCAATTCTCAGCTCCAAACTCACCCTTCTAGACTCTCCTTTGGTTTGCTGATACTGGGCATTCAGCATACCACATTTCTTCTTTTCCTACTGGATTTATGCAAAGCTGTGGCAACATGGAGTACTAGACTGAGACTGTAAGGTTGGAAAAGAAAGATGAGGTTTACATCTTCTATGTACTTCCTGTGGGTTCCTTGTGGGCTTCCTCAATCAAGTTTTCAGTGTTTCCAGTGTACAAAACCAGCTTCACTATGCTCAACCTCAGAGTTATATACACCAGCCAGCTGCACCTCCTCAGAGGTGTTGGGGTGAAGGGGTTAAGGGAGGAAGAGGCTTCCTTTGAGCTCAGAGTTACTGGTGTCAGCCAGGTATCACCTATGCTTCAGAGATCTGAATTTCAGCTTCAGAGGCCCGTTCTAGAAATTTCTAAGCTTGAATTATTGCAACTTCTGTTCCCTCAGCACTAGAGTAAGTAGCTGCTTCTTGCAGTTGATACTTCAGTGATATTTTAGAATTTCTTTTTACCTTTCAGTTATCTAGATAAAATCTTGTATCTAGCTAATAATTCCTTATCTTAAATTTTCTTCTTCCTTTTTTTTTTTTTTTTTTTTCAAAAAACTGCTGCCATCTTTGTTTCTGACTGGGCACCAACTGGAATAACCAAAGCTTCTCAAAACTAGGAAATCATATTTTTTTAAATAGAACACTTATTGAATGTAAAGATTCCAAGGCTACTTCTTGGAGATTTGGATTGTATTGTTCTGGGTCTGGGAAAAGATTTATTTTTAAGAAAAAATCCATGTGACTCTGGTGACTAGTCCAGTTTTGGAAGTGATCTTGTAAATGTATAGGAAGCCATTTAAGCATTTTTTTAAGTTAATCATTTTAGAAAGATCTTTTTTACAAACCATGACTATTTAAAATAACTGTTGGAGGCAAGGCTGGAATATTGGTGTTCAGTTACAAGACTTCATGTGCAAGATCTAGGTTGAGTCATGGAATTTGGGCTTGTCAGTTGGAGGAGACATTTTCAAATATAAAGCTAAAGGATAAAGATAATACTTGGTTACAGACCAATTTTAAATAGTTTCATCAGTGTTTCAGAAAAATTATCTTCATGCCTAGATTATAATATTTGCTCCACAGTCTTTCTCCATAAGTAACCGTCTCCCCAAAGGGACTGTGTGTTCAACAATGGCAGGCATCAGGGGCTCTCTTTTTTGTTTTTAAAGATTAGATAGATCTATTTAGTAAACATTCAATACATGTTTGCTGAATTAAAAATAAAGCTGTAAAGAAATACACACACACATATACCCACACACATACATACATTTTCTCACACACACACAATATTTGTTTAAGACATTGCCTCATATTTACAATTTGAGTCTTTTAAACTACGTATGAAACACATACAACCTTTATTATGCATCTGAGCTGGATTGTGTTATGCCACAAGAGAGACTATATAATCAAAAATTATCAACATTCCATTTAAATAGGGCACATGTCTTCATAATATTCTTTTTAAGATCTAATTACATTTTAAGGACAATTCTAGAATATACTCATTCTGAGGTCTTGTTGGGCTTCACACACTCCATCTGAGCCTAGCTATTAAAATTTCTCTTTAAGTTAACTGTGTTAACATCATTCCTAATTTATTCTCCAGAGCAGAGAAAGTCCCCTACTGCTGTCTGTTGTAGTGTTTAATTGCTTCACAGACTCCCAGATTTAATTCTGTAGCAATTTACTTTGCTCTCTTGGTGAAACAGTGAGATTTTCAGCATGATTTAAACAAAAATGGAAATCATAACATGAAGAGAGCACTATGCTAATAAGTAAAAAAAGCAGGGGTTCCTGAAATCCTCTATCCTTTTACTTGATTGGAGGCTAACAGTGAATTAATTAATCTTATAGAATTTTGTCAGCAGATTTGCAGTTTTATTTCAAGGAGGTAATGACTGAAAGTCTCTAGGCCACTCCAGTTCATCATTTCCAAGACTGCACTCACATGCCTGAGAGAGGGGTCGCTGTCTCATATTATGAGCTGTATTATGAAGTTCTCCTTTATAATCCTATAAATGCACTCCTCTTTTCACATTTTTTTCCTTAAGAGGTATTTAAACTAACCAATAAACATGCATTGCACTATGTTTAACTTCTTCTGTTTAATAGTGTAAGATCTGAAGTTTTGGATAAATATGTCACCAAATTAATTAATTGGCAAATTAAATTTCATTATTGATAATCATGACTAATTAGAAGCAAACTTAATGTTACTAACCTAGAGCTGTAGTTGCCAATCAGGTTTCAAGAGTAACTGCTAACACTGAGATGGGCTTTCTTTTACCCTCTGGCAGACAAGGCCTGCCATCTACTGTGCAAGAGCCAACTAACTTGAAGTTTGATTAGAGTGAGGTGAGTCTAACTGAATGATCTTTTATATAAAATTTTTACATTAAAACTCCACATGGAAAGAGAATATTGACTAATATATATTAGTGCAGATAATTTTGTCAATCAGCATCTAATCACTGAGTCCTTGCCGTTTCTAATTCACCTCATTTTAATTAAGATTACAGATTTTTATATTTCAGAAACTTTAGGATAATGAACTCTTAATATCAAAAAATTCATACTGATTTGCAATTCTGTTAATTCTCTATAGCAGTTGAAAATACTCCCATGAGGAAAATGCTCTGTATCTGCACTGCCCTATACCATAGTTTCTGGCCACATGTGGCTGTTGGGCATTTGGAATGTAGCTAGTGTGACAAGTGAATTATTAATTTTATTTAAGTTTAAGTAAGTTAAATTTAAATAGGCTCATGTGGATTATAACCACTGTATCTATAGAACAGCATAGCTCTGTAGTATTGTCAGTTAACTCTATTATTTTTTCTTGTTCTTACAAAAATTCTGTAGCATATAGGTATTTTATTTCTGATAAATTATATAGAATAACTTTTCATGGTTTCTTTCACATTGACTTCCAAAATTTGAAGTTATCTGTAAGGAATTAAGTTACTTGTTTCTGTTAAAAAAAAAAAAAGTTAAAAAGAAACAAATGCTGTCTATGTTAAAGTAAGAAACACATTATCAGTAGAATTTGTTGTATTGCGATATTAAGAAATATCTCCCCACATTGTTCTGTGATTATGTAATGCATAAAAAATTTAAGTAATTTTATATAAAATGAAAAATCACACACACACTGAAAGTATTCGTACGGGAAACAATAATGAGAAGACTTATTTCTTACACATGTATTTATATGCTTATTAAACATTTAAAAGCAATTTACTTAGTTCTTTTCTGCATTGTAGGCAGTGAAAATGCAATCTCCAGGTTTCGTGTTTGAGTAAATCATTTAACCAATGGATAAGACTTTTAATTTCAAAGAGAGGAACTGAATCAGGTCTCATCATTTACAATTGACTTATCTTTACAAGACATGCTACCTCTATGGCCCAGAGCATTACCACATTTTTTCTGTGAAGAGAATTTCTCCTTATTCTGCTCTTTGTCCTGAATAGTTGGCTTTAGGATTTGAATCTCTGTCCTGGGACGTAGGTTTGGAAATATTTCTGAAACTTGAATTCCCAGGAAACTCATGCTCTAAGCTCATACTCTGAATTGTAATGCAATTACATTGAACAAAGGTGGTCTTTTAATTCATAAAAGGGAGGAAAAAATAATACATACACACACATGCACATATATTCATACATACAGACACAAAGGTACATATGTGCATAAGTGTAGTATATAACAAAAATAATCCACAGTAATTATTATATGAAAACAGAATTGTAGAAACATTGCACTACTATTCTCATTTTATAAATTCTTCACAGAATTTTTAAAAAATTAGCAGTAGATCACCTAAATTAATGCTGACGTGGGAGTCAAGTTTTGTTTGACACCAAATAATTTTCCCTAATGTGATTATTTAAAAATTTTTATCAAATATGCTTATAAGATTTATGAGGTTTTTTAAGAGATATGTAACAAAAAAACTGATGAAAATCAATAATCTATCATTCATGCATCCTTTATCAAATCTCTCACTACAAACACAAGTGTTAACTTATTTTTTAACGTATTTGGTATTTTCTGTGTGTATATAAGTGTGTGTATGTGTGCTTATTACTCAGGTGTATTCATTTTATGAAAAGTACTTCAAAAAAATTTTTTAAAAGTATATATGATTAAATCTCCTAAAATAAACTGCAGACATTTAAAGAGATGGAAATATAAAATCAAAGCCTGTAATCAGTTATTTAAGAAAGATGTGTCATCAGAATAAGAACAATGTGGGAAGTCTGAATATGACAAAATTTAAATATTGAAAGTTACCAGACAGAAGGGAAAAAATTATCCACAAATAACATTAGAATAAGACACTTTCTTTAAGTAAAAATAATGGCCAAAGAACCTGGAATAGTATACTAAAAACATTTATAGTAGGTAGATATCACCTTAGGTTTCTGTATTAAATTTTCAGTCAAGAAAGAGAATCAAATATAAACATTTTCAGGCTTACAAGCTGTAAAGTTTTTCACACTCTAGATCTTATTGGCATTTTAAAAAGGTGTTGTAGGCAATAGAAGTAAAGAATGAGAAGCAAAACACACAAGATGAACACAGTTTAATTTAATATGTATTGATATTTTAAACTAAATATTGAAATGAAAGAATAATCATTTTTGTGATAAATTAGAAACACCTTTTCTAAACAATAATAAAAATGTGACATTTGGGGAGAAACTTTAAATAATGCTGTAATCCTTACATTGCTCAAGATAAGGTAGAAAATGTAAAATGCATTTAAACAACTTGACGGTACTTATTAAAATTCTGAGTAACCACCCAAAACTTAAATACAGTGTCTTTTAAAGTATTTTGAATAAAAGGAGTAGAGACGTTGTAAGCTTTATTGATCCAGCAAAACTGAGGATGGGGGCAAATAAAAAGCTTGGAACACAGAAAATACACACAGATAGTAGATTTGCCAATTATATTTATAATCAAGATAAATACAAAATAACTAAGCATAATAATTAAAACATATAAGGGCTACTTTGAGGAAAATGTGTATAGACTTAAATGTACTATAAGAAATTAGAAAACAAGTATGTAACATGTAAAAGTAAAAGAAGATGAAATTCAGACATACTAAAAGAAATGACATGGTAATGAGAGAGGAGATATGCATGAATCATAGTTGCTATATAAATGAGAGAATAAACAAAAGAAAGAGCATGAACTTCCCTAAAATATTAAAGTCTATAAATGAAAAGCAAATTGCTATAGAAGTAATATTAATTATTTTGATTCTTGAGAAATTGGAAACTAGGATTTAATACAAATATCAAGATTATTAAAACTATTATATAGAAATTTACACACACACACAGATCACCTTGGCAGAGAACTTTCTATAAAGATTCAAACCATGTGATCTTATTATTATAAAGTTTTAAAGGTATGAAAAGAGAGTCTTAGCATGTCTAAGAGGAAGTGCAAGATTCCTGCTTACAAATATATTTGCAAAAAAAAAATATTGGAGATGACTTGTAATATGAATTCATCAATTATTATTAAATCATCATCACATAATAGATATATTCCAATAATGAAAAAAAGCCAATTATGAGAAGTTATGTAAATAAAATTTGTCCCCGATGCAGGGGACACGGGTTCGTGCCCCAGTCCGGGAGGATCCCACATGCCGCGGAGAGGCTGGGCCCGTGAGCCATGGCCGTTGAGCCTGTGCATCCGGAGCCTGTGCTCCGCAAAGGGAGAGGCCACGACAGTGAGAGGCCCGTGTACCGCAAAAAAAAAAAAAAAAAAAAGAAAGAAAAGACTTTCAATCTTGAAATATTTTCAGAACTTGTGCCTGGGTATGTTTGCTTGTACCCTGGATTTTCATATGAAAATTTGTAAAGTAATTGTAGGCCTGTGATAATCACATCTTCCTCCGGAAGAGAAGGAAGTTCCACTGAAGGTTTTTTCTTTATCTTTGTAATACTGGTAGATTGCTAAATAATTAGTTAGCTTTGGGATTGGTAAATTTTTTTATCTTAATAACATGCATTATTTACTGAGGGCTAAGTTAAATTTCTTTGTAATCTAATTAGAAGATTATGAGGCAGAAACATTTTCTTAGAAACTGTGTATAATGGAATCAATTCGAAGTCCACACAGGACAAAAAGAAGCTAGTATCCGAGTTTCAGCACCCACACCCTCACTTTGATCTGATAAATTTGACTTAAAATGTTGGGGATCCATATCTGACTTTATGCTTATTATTGATGGTTATATTTATATAATATATAGCTATATAGCTCAAGGAAGTTCTTGTAAAATAAATAAATTTTTAAAATTTATTTTAAATATATAAAAACATTAAGACATACTAGCTGACATGCTACTTAAAATGTTTTTGGATTGGAAAGTCAATTTGACTCTGGTTCTTACAATATCTTGCAAAATGGAAAATATTATACCCCTTCCCTAAGTCCCACAGTATGATCTGTGGAACACTTTTGTCAGTATTTCCAATGATACTGGGAAGCAGATTCCTTGATTCAAGATAAGACTATTTTGGAATCTCAGGGACTCAGACACAAAAATCTTCATTTTTATTATATCTTCTAATTGATTCTTAAGTCCTTTGAACATATGTAAAACTAAAATTCATGAAATTATTATTTAGTCATTTTGGTTCTATAGTGTTAGGAAAGTGATCTTTGGCAAAATATTGTACACGCCCATTTTCACATGTTTATCTTGCTTCATAAACACTCTCATTATTTAGGGGTGGTAACAGAAGGAATGGAATGATTGTTTTTTTAAAAGATGAGGTTATGATTCTGAGAAAAAGGTATATTCTGAAGTATATTTTATCCCATATCATCTGTAAATTAAATTTGCTTATTGTTTGAAGTTAAGATAAACAATGTAAGAAAAGCCTTATAAAAATAAACTACAATAACTTTTCTTTTCCTGAAAAAGATAAGTCAAAGAAAACCATAGATTTGGAGATAATCTTTTTCAGAAAATTAGACTAGAATGTGATGTAGAGAAACTATCCCAAATAACTCAGTTAACATTTTTAAAAAGCAGGATAAAATGTCTTAGAGTATTGCAATGCAAAATAATAAAATGAGAAGAATTTAATATAACATGTAAAATTACATTTAATTATATTTTAAGAATCCCTTGAAATAAAAAAAAAGTGGACAGTATTAAGCTATATCACATTACATAATACAGATCATTTGAATGGATGTTATCACCAATTTTATGGACTTTCATGAAACACCTGGCTTGCTTTTTTACATTTATGGTACTAGTCATCCAGAGTTTTATACTCACTATCCTGGAAAATGCCACTGGCATGCTTATTAATGAAACAAAGCTGCATTTTGCACTTTTATTTTACATAATTTGAAACACATGAGAAGAAAGTCACTTTTAGAAATGTTTTTATTGTGAACAGGTTAAAATTAAAGACTTATAAACTTCACTGTTATACATATGCACAAGTTATACAATAAGCAACCAAAGAAAAAGAAGCATTTGTTACGTGGTTACACCAAACATGATAGGGAGGAGAATAGGATTGGTATATTAAGTACAGGTATGGGTTTCTGTCAACAGAATCACTGCGAAGGAAATTAAATTTCACCGTGGATATCTTTTTTTTTTGCGGTACGAGGGCCTCTCACTGTTGTGGCCTCTGCTGTTGCGGAGCACAGGCTCCGGACACGCAGGCTCAGTGGCCATGGCTCACGGGCCCAGCCACTCCGCGGCATGTGGGATCCTCCTGGACCGGGGCACGAACCTGCGTCCCCTGCATCGGCAGGTGGACTCTCAACCACTGCGCCACCAGGGAAGCCCACATAACTTGTATTTTGCCCAAACAGAAATCCAGTTCTCTTACACATGGGACAGACTTTCCAAGGGCTGGGACTTAGGACTGGCATTTCTTCTAAAAATGAGATTTGAATCTGTTCAAGCACTCAAAATATTCCAGGTTCAACCCAAGAGTTTGATTCCAGTTAGCATGGAAAAGATCACTTTGGCCTGAGTACTTTGTTGGAACAGGTTTCTTGAAATAAATGGACCTCAATATGATTACTAAAGCACATCTGATTTAAAACATTATTGCAAAATTAGGTGGGCCTATTGGGATAGATATACTGTTCCATGTACAGTGTGGTGGTAATGAGTTATTTAGTAGTGCAGGGTCACTTAAAGGTTTATGAGTTATCCCAGTTTTAAGTTAGAATTAAACTTTTTTTCTCTTCTTTCCTTCTCCTCCTCCTTTTTTCCTATGCATATCCACCAAAAAGGTCTAATTGCTTCTTAAATGGGCTCTTCATAGAAAATATTTTTCTGGAGCAGACTCTGTTATGCCAGTTTAATTCTTCTATCAATTTTTGGTGCACTGTATTTAAAACATTTCTATTTACTTTTCCTGTTTAATTTATACTTTTTTTTTTTTTTTTTTTTGCGGGACGCGGGCCTCTCACTGTTGTGGCCTCTCTGGTTGCGGAGCACAGGCTCCCGGCGCGCCGGCTCAGCGGCCATGGCTCACGGGCCCAGCCGCTCCGCGGCATGTGGGATCTTCCTGGACTGGGGCACGAACCCGTGTCCCCTGCATCGGCAGACGGACTCTCAACCACTGGGCCACCAGGGAAGCCCTGTGGATATCTTTATTACACTACAAATGTGTCATTAATAGCTGTGTCACCTTGTTCTAAGTATTTAATTTTCCTCAGTTGTGTAATCCAATGGGTTATTTTGAAAAGTCCTCTAGTATTCCTTCCAGCATACATATCTGTGGATATCAAACAAAAAGAAACAAATATAGAACTTAAAAAATTTATCATTGCACTAAAATGGTTGAAAATGAAAACAAACAAATCAAAAGTTCTAGCTTACATTAAAAATTTAGGCTTGAGTTAAAATTAAAAGGGTTACTTAGGTGACCTGTATTCTCCATATCAAAAAAATATCTTATAAAGGTAGAATGTACTCTTTAGGAATTTGTCTTACCACCCCTAGGTTTCATGAAAGAGAGAAAATATCCTTTATATTCATCATTTATTTTCCAATGTAGTATAGGGTAAGGCTGTTGTATCTAGAACTTTCACCATCCCTACCAGTTGGTAAGGAACGTTTTCTCCATGCCAGGGAAGTTGGCCTGGGGAACCTGGACCTGTACTTTCCCTGGTGGTAAGGAGGCACCATCCCCCTCCTTCCTAGGTGGTGTCAGAGGAAGACAAATGGAGAGTCACCACTCAAGAGTGACTCAGATTTTTCTGAGGCCCGTGAGGACATGGCTTCCTTTGAGAAGGATTATGAGGAGGTTGGTGTAGATTCTGTTGAAGGAGAGGCAGAGGAAGGAGAGGAATACTAATTACCGTTCCTTTTATCCCTGCAGCGTGTCATACTCAGAACGGCAGCTTCAGCATTAGCTGACAGGAGTAAAAGCTTTATGATTAGATTGTCTTCACTTTCAACTGTGATCATGTATTACTTTTCCATATATACCTGTAAGGTTTTTCCTGTCATGTCTGAAAAGCAAAGGCTTTAAGAAAGAGAGGAAAAAAAAAAACAAAACCACACCACTCAATGGTCGACTTAAATAGGCATCTTTTCCTTTCCATCCAGTTTTGTTTCAGTGGAGAATTAGAGGAGTCTGAACTCTCATATGCTCTCACCAATAGCAAGGAGCCCCTTCCTGTTCTATGTCAGTGGAGGCTGAAGACAGAATCTGGATTTCTACCCTCACCAGGCAGTAAAGAGGCCATATCCCCCACCATCCTCCTTCACCACAGTAGATCCAGTTTCCTTATAACATAATACCAAAAATGTCTAGGTTTCAATAAAAATTACTTATCATACCTAGAAGCAAAAAAAAGTCTTAAATTGAATGAGAAAAGACAACCAATGACAACCCTGAGATGACACAGATGTTAGAATTATCTGACAAGGATCTTAAAACAGCCATCATAAATATACTTCAGGACTTCCCTGGTGGTGCAGTGGTTAAGAATCCACCTGCCAGTGCAGGGGACATGGGTTCGATCCCTGGTCCGGGAAGATCGCACATGCCATGGAGCAACTAAGCCCGTGCGCCACAACTGCTGAGCCTGTGTTCTAGAGCCTGTGAGCCACAACTGTGGAACCCGTGAGCCACAACTACTGAGCCCATGTGCCACAACTACTGAAGCCTGCGTGCCTAGAGCCTGTGCTTCGCACCAAGAGAAGCCACCACCGTGAGAAGCCCACGCACCGCAAAAATGTTTTGGAATTAAGAGAGACTGTATATCTCTTAAATCTAAAACATAACTTCATTTACAAGATTTGTTTTTAACCAAAATGTTTCATAAAACACAGTAGCAAAAATTCAAACAGTCCCATTAATTAATGGGTAGTGGAACTGAATGGACATTTCTTCAAAAAAGACATACAAATGATCGACAGTTGTATGAAAAGGTGTTGCAACATCACTAGTCACCAGGGAAATGCAAACCAAAACCAGATGAGATATCACCTCACATCTGTTAGGATATCTATTATCAAAAAGAAGGAGATAACAAGTGTTAATAAGGATGTGGAGATAAGGGAACCCTTGTGTACTGTTGGTGGGAATGTATATTGGTGCAGCCACTATGGAAAACAATATGGATGTTCCTCAAAAAATTAAAAGCAGAACTGCCATATAATCCAGAAATTCTATTCCATATCCAAAGAAAATGAAAACAGAACATCAAAGAGATATATGGACTCCTATGTTTATTGCTGCACTATTCACAATAGCCAAGATATGGAAACAACCTAAGTCCCAGCCAATGGATGAATGGATAAAAAATGCATGATTTATGTACAATAGAATATAGGAAATACTGCCATTTGCAAAAACATGGATGGACCTTGAGGATACTATGCTAAACGATGAAGGTGGGAATATTGGGAGATACTGTTAAAGGGAACAAACTTGCAACAAGTCGATAAATAAGTCTTGGAGATCTAATACACAGTGTAATCATTATAGTATTATAAACTTCAGTATTATAAACTTCAAAGTTGCTAAAGAAACTAGATCTTAATTGTTCTTACCACAAAACATTAATTACGTGACATGATGGAGTTGTTAGCTAAAGCTGTGGTGGTAATCATATTGCAATATGTAAATGTATCAATTCAACATACTTTATAGCTTAAACTTACAGAATGTTATATGTCAATTTTATCTCAAAAAAAAAAAAACACAGCAAGTTTCCATGCCAAATATTATTTTAGCAAGAAATCTGGTAAAAATACGGGTGTGTGTTTATTGACATACTCTGAAATTCCGCACAGATATTGAATAGTTCTTATGCCTTGACAAGTAGATGACTGGATTCTTTTGTTGTGGATCCTATGGCTTTTACTGATAAACTTGAGGAGTGGCTATTATCTGAAAAGAAAAAAATGTATTTTCCCATGTCTCTTTGGGTTCAATTTGAAAAAAGAATTTCAAGGTGTTTCAGGATCACTTACCAAGTATCAGAAAAAAAAATACAAAATGTGATTAGAAATATGAATTTCCAGAAAACAGATTAATTTAGAGAAAAACTGTTTTCTCCGAGTGTGGAATTATATGAGCAATCATCCTCAGTTTTTTAAATACATGTATATAGTTATAAAGATATCCATTGATTAGGATCAATTCTGCCGTACTTCCTTGAAACACAGGCATAAAATGTTCTGGAGTTTAGTGAAGGTTGGACTGAAGAAGTATCAGCGATCATTATTTGGTCTAAATAACAACCTTCTTGAATTCCGTCATTCTGTAAAAAGTGTGCAAAAATTTATTCTGGGATATGAATTATATGTCTTTATTGGCACATTCTTACATAATATGCAATGGTTTTACTTGACATTTTTCATTATTTTTATAGGCTTTTGAATAAGCTTTCTAATTTTGTTATTAAAACAACAAAGCCTCTAAATCGCTGAAATTACATAAAGCATAAATTAGTAACAAACATGGTACAAACAAAAGGCTGCTGTACAGGGAGAAGTGCTGAAAGCACAGCAACAGATTTGCACCTTAGTTTTGACAAATTTAACACAAATTTGTAAAATATGTTACCTCTCAATATTGATTACATAGTAGTATATATCATTTATATATAAAACATTATATATGATATACAACATATGCTATATATTACTATTATATAGTAACACATTCATTTCATACCTTTTTTCTAATTATTCAGATTCACTTCTAAGGAAATATCTGTCAATATATTGCCTATTTACAACAAAATTTGAACCAAAAGTAAAGAGACAAATTTTAATTCTTCATTTCCTCCTGAAAATGATGCTTTGAAAATATTTATGCTTTTCTGTTTCACTTAAATATTTTTGGGACTTTTAAAACATTAGTACTCCAAATTACAAGGCATAAGAAAATAATAAGTGGATATTTTTTGTGTATGTGGAGGAATGTGTTAATTTTTTTAAAATTCATGAATAAATTCATAATTGAAACATTATGTATGAGACTCCAAAGAGTATTTAATAAATTATCTAATTTCACGTAGATGTCTAAAAACTTAATGAACTTTCCTAAGGTTAGAAATTTCTTCCTTTCTTTAAAAGATTATCTCCATATAATTGAAATTACTCTTAAAAATGATGTTAGTGATTCTCCATTTTAATTAAAATTATTGATCAACTATCTTTATATTGCAGTGATATTAAATGCTACAGGGGAAATAATATCCATTTTCTTTTCTTTTGCATATAACAATAATATTAAAAATTCAATATAATATTTCTAGTTTATGTTGTTTCTAAAATTCAGTTAATATGAATACTTATTTGAGGAACTCATTCAGTACAATTGGTTATATTTATGATGACATCAGCTGTACTGTTTTGTTTAAAAATATTTCTTACTTCTAAATTCTTAAGAAACTGAAAAACATACCTATAAAACAAATGTAATAAAGGGTTGGTTTTTCAAGGCACACAGTTCTTAGAGAACCATCAAATGCTCCATTTGGGTGCTAAATAATATTATAGTAGTTCATATTTTTTCCACCTGATTCCATCTATTTGAATTTGCATATAATGCTATTTCTGGGAAATTCCAGAATACAGAATGAACTGACATATAAAAGTAAAATATTATGGCTTGGGAAGTTCTCAAGTTAAAATTTTCACTTATTTGAGTTATGAATTTTTTTCAGAAACTGAATCACTAGTCTGTACTTTAGAAGTTAAAAATGATTTGCAAGACATTTAAAAGGGAAGTTAAATTATGCCTTTAAAAAAAATGAATTGCTTTCAATGGATTTATAAAGTTCCTGTAATGTAAAAGACCTTCATGTTTCTCTAACTTAATGATCTCAACACTGACTGTGGAAAGCACCTTCGTTAAGGTTTCCTTGATCCATAAAGATTTAATTGCTCTGTATGTTGCAAATTCACTGCTAACTGAAGTGTAATCAGTGGTTTGCATTTTTCTGATTACCATATTTCTTTGGGAATATTTCATTAATGTTTTAAAACTGTTGAAAACTTTTTAATTGATAATGGTTCCCTTTATTTTTTGATTTCATGGTCAGCACTCCCTAGTGTGCCACTCTATATTATGATTACTGACCTCGAAGAGCATTTAACTTGAATAATTTTCTAAAAACTTTATTTGCTCAAGTCAAGTGAATTCCACTTAAATTTTTCTAACTAAACTAAAACAACAAAAGGATCTTTAAGAGAATAACATCTTACATGTTCGTTCACCCTGTTTAAGGAGAAAATTAATATTATACTGCTTTTAAGGCAAATACAATATAACTATCACTGTATCTGCAGTACCCTATGAGGTTTATGACTCTAGGTTCCCATAGAATGTAGAGCACCATATTGTAAAAATATTCTGACCGTTATTACATTACCTCTATGTTAACCCCAGGGAGAGTTACCCCAAAGGATTTCTGTGTATAATTAGAGGTCATAAAAATGTATTTTATTATTTATTTATTTTTTTTTTGGCGGTATGTGGGCCTCTCACTGTTGTGGCCTCTCCCGTTGCGGAGCACAGGCTCCGGACGCGCAGGCTCAGCGGCCATGGCTCACGGGCCCAGCCGCTCCGCGGCATGTGGGATCTTCCCAGACCGGGGCACGAACCCGTGTCCCCTGCATCGGCAGGCAGACTCTCAACCACTGTGCCACCAGGGAAGCCCATAAAAATGTATTTTAAAAGATTTTATGGATGGGCCCACCAGGATGGTCCCTCAACTCACCAGTGCTTTTTAGCTACTGAGAATGTGAAATGTACAACCTGCCAGCAACTGAGACAAACATTAAGAGCCCAAGATCTGTTGAGAAGACTAACTGGCCACTTGATGACAAGTGAATTACACTAAGTCCTTTCTACTGAGGAAGAGGCATGGTTGGTTTTCACCATAATTGATGTGTACTCTGTGTATGAGTTTGACTTTTCAACCAAGGAAGCTCAGCCAGCTCCACTCTATGAAGACTTATATAGTGTTTGATACATTGTAGAGGATTTCACAAAACATCACATTCAAAGAATTTACCTTACAGGAAAACAGTTTGGGCAGCATGCATATGACCATGATACCCATTGTTCACATCATACATCACACCTCCCAGAAGCTGCCAGCTTTACAGAATGGTAGAGTGACTTTTGAAGGCATAGCTGGTGCAACAACTTGGAGATGATGTTCTCTGAGAATGGGACTATAGCCCTTAGGATACAGTGTAAATCATTTTATGAGACTTTGTCCCCAGTAGGTAGTATGTGTGTAGTCTGGGAAAGAAAGAGTGGAACCAGGAATGGCTTCACCCACCGTAACTCAAAGTAACCCACTTAGGAATGTGAGCATTGTTTCCCCACAAATTGAGGCTCTATAAATCTGTAGGTTCTGGTTTCCAGAATGGTAATGCTTACTTCAGGAGCATTGCCATTAAATTTTAAATGACATGTGCTGTTAGCCTCTTGAGCCAACAGACCAACTGTAAAGGAAAGGAGTTATTTGTTCTGGTTATCTATTGCTATGTAAATATTTACCCCACAATTTTACAGCATAAAATAAAATACTTATTATGCTCATGAATTCTATGGGTCATCAATTTGGATAGTGCACAGTGGGGGTGGCTTGATATCCTTCATGATACCAGGATTCTCAGCAGGAAGACCTAAAGTCTTAGACTAGAATCGTTTGAAGGATTGTTCACTTTCATGTCTGGTGATTGATGTAGGCTGAAATCTGGGCTTCTCTGTGTCGACCTCTCCATGAAATGTCTACCCATAGGCTGGTTAGGGCTTCATCAAAACACAGTGACTGTTTTCCCCTGAGCCACAAGTATCCTCTAGATAGAAAAACCTAACATCAAAGGTCACACATCATTTCTACCGTATCCTTTTGAGAGAAACAGTCCTAAGCCTACCAGACTCAGTAGGAAGGGCAGTGGACTCCACTTCTTGATGTGAAATTGGAAAATTTCAAAAAGAGCATGTGGGACTCGATATACAGCTGTGACTATTTTCTAAAATAAAATTTGTGGTGTTGTCCTGGGAGGGGGGGACATGTAATTAAAACTGATCATAGGAATAGGTAGTACTGTTATGCAGTGAGATCAGAGACAAATACTTCTTATATCCAGGTGATCCACTGAAGTGTTGCTTTAGAATCCCTTTCCTAGTCCTGATGGTGAGTAGACAAGTGCAAAAGCAAGGCTTGGGAAGTACATGATCAGTGACTTAGAGAGCTCACAGATGAGGGAATAGTTTGTCCTATTAGTTAAGCCATAGAGATTACCAGAGGTGCTACACTGATGAGGGGAATCTAGAACGGAAGGTAGAAAAGGGATATGTTTGCTATCTGTAATGGTTAGCTTTATGTGTCAACTAGACAGGCTGCAGAGTGCCCAGATGAAACATTAGTTTTGGGTGTGACTGTGAGAGTGTTCCCAGATGAGATTAGTATTGGAATCATTGGAGTCAATAAGGTAGTATGCCCTCCCCGTTATGAATGGGCATCATCAGATACAGTGAAGACCTGAATAGAACACAGGACACAGGAAAGAGGAGTTCATCCCTTTTTTCTGCCTCACTGATTGAGCTAGGGCATCTTTACTTCTGCCCTTGGACTGGGATTTATACCATCAGCTCCCCTGTTCTCAAGCCTTTGGACTCAGACTGAATACAACTTACTATCCTGGGTCTCCAGCTTGCAAACAGCAGACTGTAGCACTTTTCAACCTCCATTCCTCACAGGGTTTCACACTGAGCCAATTCTTCATAATGACTCTCCATATATATATAATATACATATAATAAATGTATAATATATAAAATTATATATATGTATCCTACTTATATCTATCTTATATCCTCATGTAATATAACTATATACCATATAATATATCATAGTATATAAGTATGAATGTATTTGTGTGTGTCTGTGTGTATACACACACACACACACACACACACACACACACACACACACACACACACACACACACACACACACACACACACACATCTCCCTTTTGTTCTGTTTCTCTGGAAGATCCTGACTAATACAGCATCCAATGAAGACTTGAGTTGGTTTGTCCCAGTTTCTTATTCATATCAGTTTTCCCTGGAAAAGAGAGCAAAATGTTAGGGCATTATCTATCTATACATATGATATAAATAAAGTAGGTGTTTCTAAGCAGCGCAAAGGATGGAATGTAATAAACTGTAGTGGATTCTGTAGTGTACTGTTCAGACCCCCTAAAGGGTGGAGGCACTCATTTCTCCAGCTTCTGGGGCTAAAGACACTCAGCTGAGTCTATCTTTGGTAGTTGACTTCAACTAAAGAGAGCTCCTTTGCTCAAGAGCACAGCTCATCCCCAGGAGCATCCTGGGTGGTAATGACTAGGTAATGTTGGCTGTATATGGTCTTTCCCATGTGCATCAAATTGGAAAGACAGAGGCTGAGACCTCTGTGGTGATGGCATTACCATTCCTTCTCATCAAGGAAGGTAGCCCGGCTTCCCTGATGTTTCCAAGATTTGTTTGTCAGAGAACCACAATATATCTCCTGCATGTAAACCTCATAGTCTGTTTTCCATGGAAGCTGAACTTTGATCTATCACATAATACCAAGACATTAGATGACATTTGATAAAATTAAGTGAGACGATTCTGTAAGAATACTATCAGCAATATTTAATAAGGATTAAGAAAGCTTGTCTCAGAATTATATAAACTGATCCCAATAAAAAAAATGAAACAAAGTGTGAAGTCAGTTGTGTGTGTGTTTGTTATGCAAATTTATGGAAAATTATGACATTACATACAAATTCTTGATATATTACACATCAATCATCAGGAAAGGGAATGGGCCCTGGAGATTGTTTTAAAAAGAAACTTTTACTATTATGAGTACCCAGGCTTTCTGATTTGTTTGATTTTTAAAATATGACAATGTGTTTTTAATTTTTAAAATGAAGGGAAGAAGAAAGAATCAACAATTTATACCTTTTGAAGAAGTAATCTGTCCTCAGTCAAGAAAAGCTTTCATTCTGCTTTAATTTTCATGTGCA
This sequence comes from Tursiops truncatus, assembly GCF_011762595.2. Classification (NCBI taxonomy): domain Eukaryota; kingdom Metazoa; phylum Chordata; class Mammalia; order Artiodactyla; family Delphinidae; genus Tursiops; species Tursiops truncatus. The sequence goes on from NC_047036.1 coordinate 19,685,606, forward strand.
ATATATAATTGTCCTTAGTAAGATCTACTGCAACTACAAAGTGGAAAGTGAGGTTATCCCTTTCCTCATAGAGAATCCAGTCAATTAAATCTTCAGCAGAATGGTCATTTAAAAATATTAATATAAATATAAGTAAAGTTGTGCATCATTTTTTATACAGAAGCCTTTAGACTTTAATAACTGCCATATAATCTACACCAAGCTTTTCAACTTCCTTTCTCAAGAATAATGTGATAGGAAAAAGTTCAAGTGATCATAAGTCAATAGAAAAATGTTACTTTCAAGCAAGAATTACTGCTGCATCAAGTTATTAAAAAATGAAGACAGCAGTGACAAACCATTTTTCCAGATCCTTTTTGCATTAATGCTCTACAATTCAAAAGCTAAATTCCCTCTCTCTCCCTCTGTGTGTGTGTGTGTCTCTCTCTCATACACACACAAACACACATTCACACACATCTTTATTTTCTATTTTTGGATTTTGTATGCTCTTCCAGAACTACCAATGAGAGTTGATTATGTGTAAGTTAATAGCATGTCATTCTAAATGTAAAATGTTCAGTGTTAGTAATCACTGCCTTCCCTGCATAAATGTGCAGTACACTAATTTTATAACCTGTGTCACAGTTAGGAAAATGACAGGTGGTATCGTTCTCTGTGCTACACTTGAATAACTAATCTGCCTAAGCACAGTAAGAAAGCTCATTGTACAACAACATATGTGGACACATCCTTTCAGGGTGCCATGTGTTTCTAAGACCCATATAAAATAATTATCACAGCTAGCCCCAGATCGTCTCATGGGTGTTTCATTTAGCTCTAGCTAGGAGGCTTAATTACGCCATCATCTCTCCATGATGGCATAATCCTTTTCTGTTCCTTCTCTCTCAAGTCACTTTGTTCTCATTATCACTGGTAGTTTTATTTTCTACCAGTTATCTTTTCTCTTTGTCCCTGGCCCTGGACAATTGAGGTAAGGTGTTAGTTACTACCTTTAAACCATAACACTAATTTATTTTTGTCTTAGTTATTTTTATTGGAAATATCTTTTTATACTTTTTTTGTAGAATTCTTTTCTTGATTTTCTCCAAGTAATTTTCTTTTTATTATTTTCACCACTGTCATTGGTTTTAAAAGTCTATATTTATAAAGATCGCCAAGGACTATTTGAATTATGGGTTTTAAATTTTTTATTAAGTATATTAACACAAACTAAAACAATTTTGTCTTTAAAAACAAGGACAAAGAGGATGCTAGAGTAGCAACAACATAAACTCTATTAAAATTTACCCCCAAACTCCAAGTATGGCTTTCTACTGGATTTGGATTTTAATTCAGTCCAAGAGTTTTAGCATTTCAAGTACTAACCAAACTCTGGTCATGTAGGGCCAAACTACCTTATACATTAATTCTGTAAGTACCAGAGGACTTCCTTTAGGTTACATGCAGAAAGATAGTTTTAAGCAAATCTGTTTTCAGTTCACAACTTCCATCTATACACAGTATGAAAACATGACTGCTCCCAGAAAAATTAGAGTCTACATCCCTACTATCCCTATGTTAGTGGCTTTTTCTTATTTTCACAGAGAAAGAAGAATTTCTAATTTATCCAAAACATAGTCATCTACATCTTGCTCCTATCCCCAGGTGAAAACTTCTGGTACTTGAATGAAAAAATTAAATGACTGGATAGAAATATCCTTTTTCATACCTATTGATTTCTAGTTCTTTTCTGTCAAAAACGAAAAAGTCTCTAAGTGTGTTGTAAATGAACAGAACATTTATTATAATTTTGATAATAAATCAGTATTGATTTTGACATGTGATTGGGAATTTTTTCCAAATAATTGAAAGCAATTACTTAACAGAACTCCCTTTTATTTCTGTTTAAATTTCAGTGCCAGAAGATCACCAGGAATACATTGTAATCAAACAAATTTAGCTTTCTTGACTTCCTTACAAAAGTGAGAAAGCACTACGGCAACTATGGATTATATCAAAAAGTAGGAGTTAAAGAAAGTTCTTAAAGGCTTCAGGGACTGGGGTTAGTCATATGATGGTCTTGGCAGGGAATGATTAGAATTTGTAAACTGAGGAGTCATTGGGAAGTTTAATAGTTTTCTCCTTAAAACATATAAGTCCATGTGGAATTAGAGTTTGGTTTGATCTTATCTTGGAATATATGGATCTGAATGAATGAGTGTTGAATCAAGTGCATCGTGATTTGGTCCAGCACAGTTTATCATTTTTATGTGCAATCGAGCAGTCTGTTTGGAAAAATTTGATTTCAAATCTCAGTACCGATTCATTGACTAAAACCCAGTATGAGTGTTTTTCAGCTCCCCTCCCCTTTGAGTTAAATTTCATCTTAAAGTGAAGGATTATACCATTATCTTTTGTGGACATGGATAATCTTAACCTGAACCATTCCACTGATCAGGATGTTGTTCAAAGAATATTGTCTGCAGCTAAACAAAACATAACTCTTCAGATTTCTCTGTTGCAGGTTGATGTGAAAAAGGCTGTGCCGTAGCATTTAAGTCTCTGATAATCACATGTTTGACAAATTCAACAAACAACAAATTAACTTCAGAATTTGTTTTTAGTTTGAAACATGTTCCATATATCCTGTAATCTATTTGGATATTCTTATATAAGTGCCTTAGTTTGGGTATGCATGGTCCAATTTGTTGTCTGAAGAATTGGTCCCATGTTTGGTGATTGTGAAGGATAAGAGAATATCATGAGCATATCTTGGTTAATGAACAGGCATGATTGCTAACAATGTAGACCTTGAACTAGCAGTGAGGGAAGAAAATAATGAAGAGGATGAAGAACAAAATACATGAAGAGTGTGACAGCCAGTGGTATCCATTATCTAGGTGCTCTTATTTCTATGATCCAGTCATCTCGGGCAGAAACAATCATATCTCTGTGTGTGTTAAAATATGCTACATTATACTTTTTTATTAAAAATCTATTGTAACATTAATTTCCAAACAAAAAAATTGCATCTTAATCAACATTAATAACATCTGTGTAAATTTTTCTTTAATCCAGTTAAATATAACTCTACTTCAGGCATGTTGTCACTATTATAAGTCAGCCATTAGTAATAACTTATATATACATAATTGCACACTTGCTTTGCAATAGTTGAGATAAAATCCCAGAAGTAGAACCTCAGAATCATAGGAACATGTATTGGACAGCTTTTAATAAATAATCACAAAAGTGATATTCAGAAAGGTTATTCCAATTTACACTCCCACCAGCGATATTGCCACAAACTGCCACAAACTACAAGTGTTGTTAATTAATCTTTGCCAATATGTTAGGTGAAATTATTTCTGTTTTCATTTTAATTTCATTGTATAGTTAATTTTTCTGAGACTGAAGTAAGTTACATTTTCTTTTTAAATTTATACCAGCAGTATATAGAATTTTATAATCTGGATTCTGTTTTATATAATTTTGTTAAGAGAATTTTAGCATTGTGCTTATTTTCAAAAACTGTACAATGTTAATAATATTAATTCTTAGAGAAGTTATTTTCTGTGTGTTCCCAATTTTACACTTGTTTGTATTTGACAGGTGATTATTTCTTTTTGTTCTTGTATGGAACACTTTAATTTTTAAGTACTGAAATTTATTAACGTTTTCCTTAAGTTTCCTGATTATGGGTTACTTTTTAAAAAGGCCCCTTGTCTCTAAGATTCTACAGGTATTACCTATTTTTATAATGTTGTAGAATAACATATAATCATGTTATTTAAAAAATCCATATTTTCTACAATGAAAAAAATTACTAAACAGTATAATAGAATTATGTGATGCATATGTGTATAGAAATAAAATTGTAGATTAAATAAATAGAATAAAATTGAAATAAAATTGAAAAAACAGTGGAAGAATAAACACCAATTGTGACCATCTCTGGTTTCTAGATTACGACTGATTTTTTTGATCTTTACAGTTTTACATGTAACATATTTTTATGAAACTGCTATTTAAAAATAATAACTATAAAACCATTATTATAATATGACAGCAAACTTAAAGACATATGAAGTCCCTTTACTGTAATCAGGTATTATTTCAGGCACTAACAGTGTAGTGGTAAATTTTAATGACAAGGTTCCTGCAATATGTATTTATATTGTGTAGGAAAAATGATAAGCAGATACAAGAGAAAAATAATCAGAAATATGTGCTATAGAAAATAAAACAGGGTTACATTAAATATTTGGTTAGGAACAATTTTTTAGATGGGGTGATTTGGAAGGACTTTCTGAAAGGTGCCATTTACGTCCAGATTTGAATGAGATACGGGTCCCCATGTGGAAGATTTGGAGAAGCCCTTTCCATTTTATTTAAACAAAATCTAATATTGTATTTATGATAAATAAAAACAAATTGATAAAATATTTTCAAAGTGTGCTTCATTGTGTGATAGGAAAAACTACATGGGTAGTCTTAATCAAAAAAATAAAACTTCTGCCCCATATATACAAAGTTAACATTGATAATGTACATTTTTATGTAAATTTAAATATGGCTTTACTGTATTAGTTAATAAAGTCACCAGGCAAGATATAATTTTTGGTACATAACTTTCTGTTGTATACTAAATTGTGTCCCCCTAAATTTCATATGTTGAAGCCCTAATTCCCGAAGTGACTGAAGATAGGGACTTTAAGGAGGTAAATAAGGTTGAATGAGGTTATAATAGTGGGGCCCTGGTCCAATAGGACTGGTGTCCTTATTACTAGAGGAGAAGACACCAAGAGTGGGCATGCACAGAGAAAAGGTACACAGGACACAGCAAGAAGAGAGCCATGTGCAAGCCAGGAAGAGAGGTCTCACCAGAACCAGCTCTGTCAGCACTTTAATCTTGGACTCTCAGCCTCCAGGTCTGGAAAATACATTTCTGTTGTTGAAGAAGCCACCCAGTCTGTATTATTCTGTTATGGCAGCCCAAGCAGTCTAATACAGTTTCTTACCTTTTTTTTTTTTTTAGCCATCTTGAATTATATTAACTGAAGTCATATGATAAGTGCTAAGTTCAACAATTCTCTATTTTTCATTTTCATCAATATTAATTCCTGCAGAGATCAATTCACCAGTACTTTCTCATAGATACAATTTTCTAAAGACATTATTTTAATGTATTTTAGCTTTTAAACTTGTTTCGTATGAACTTTATCTTTCTCATTTTGTGGACAGAGCCAAAAAGGGGAAAAAGGTAGTAAACCTCTTTATTTTTCCAGAAGGCCTCAAAAATTTGCTCAGCAGTTTTAGAGCAGTAATAAAAAATAAATGATTTTTTACTTAGTTCTCCTATTATTAAATAGCAAACTTTATTTTCATATCCTTTGCAATGTTTTGAGACTCACCTTATGGCCCTTAATATAAGCCATTAAATATGTCTCACATGTGTATGTAGAAAATGGCTGTTTTGCAGTTGGATGCAGTGTTTTATATATATTAATTGGGTTAAGTTCATCCATTGATTATTCCAATATTTCATATGCTTTCTAATGTTGTTGTTTGCTTGTTTCATTAGCTACTGATGCATGTTAAAATCTCCCACCACGATTTTGATGTTGCTCATTGATTCCTTTTTGTAGCTCCCATACATTTTGCTTCAGGTATTTAAATCTATATTATTAGGTTCATATACATTTAGAATTGTTACATCTTCTTGGTTGACAAAATGCTTTATCACTTTGAACTATCCCTTAGTCTCTAATAATATTCTATGTGTTATAGTCTACATTCTGTATTACTATTGCAGTGACAACTGCTTTCTCTAGGTTTGTGTTCCATGTGTTATATGTTTTTACATCCTTTTAACTTCAGCTCTCTGTGTTCTCATATTTAAAGAGTAGCTTCTCTAAACTACATATAGTTGGCTTTTTTTCTAGTCTGTCAATGATTGTCTTTTTTTTAAACTTTGCATTATAAGAATTATAAAAATAGATTAAATATAAGGGTATAGTAAAACCTGTGTAAGACAATTTAACTTTGGCATCTATTAACTCATGGCCAGTCTTGTTTTAATTTTCACCTTTATCCATTTGCCTTTTTCATATTACTATCATTTTACGTTTTTATTGACATATAACATGCGCACTAATCTTAAGTGTATAAAGTGCATGAATTATAAGTGTCTATACATATGTGCAATTTCATTGAGCTCAGTGAAATTGTAAATATATATATCCCCATCCAAGTCAAATCACAGAATATTTTCAGCACCCATAAAGGTACTCTCATATCTCTTCCCAGGAAATACCGTCAAGAAAGAAACCCTATTCTGACTTCTCTCACCATCAGTTACTTTTGACTATTCAAATGATACGGCTATCTCATTTTGCTTTTAATTTGAAGTTACCTGAAGAATAAAGATGGTAGGCTTTTGTTTATTTGTTTGTTTATGGGATATATATTCTGTTTCTGATTTTCCTTTCAGTCTCTAAAATATTTGCAGTAGTTATATAAAAATTATCCTACTGTTATGTAGGATAATTATAAATCTATATTACATCTGCTTTTTCATCTTTCTCTTTATCAGTCACATTTCTTGCCTCTTTTCATGTCTTATACTATGTAAAAAAGTCTTAGAGACTAAAGTTTAAGGTCCTATTTCCCAGCAAGTTTCACTTTACTTTCATTAGGAGATAGGATGAAAGCTCTGAAAACAAACAAAAAAATCATTCATTGACTTGGATCAAGTCTAGATGTGCTTTATTAGTCTCACTCAATTCCTAGCATGTCCCTAGTCCCCTAAGGTGGCACTCCTGTTTTTACTATAACAACTTTACTGATATGTAATCCAAATGCCACCAAGTCTTCCCCTTAAAGTGTATGATTCAGTGACTTGTAGTATTTCCAGAGTCCTGTAACCAGTATCAACATCTAATTCCAGAACATGTTCATCACCACAAAAATAACATTAGCAGTTACTTCCCATCTTCCACTCCCCTCAGCCCTGACAGCCACCAATTTACAAATTTCTGATTCTGTGGATTTGCCAGTTATGGATATTTTATTTGAGTAAAATTATATAATATGTTGTCTGGGTGACTGCCTTCTTTTAATTAGCATGATGTTTTCAGGGTTTGTCCATGCTGTAGCATGTAACAGTACTTCTTTTATGACTGAATGATATTTAATTGTATGAATATACTACAGTTTCTTTATCCATTCATCAGTTGATGAACATTTAGGTTGTCGACAATCATTTTGGCTGTCATAAATAAGGCTGCTATGAATATCCATGGACAAATTTTTGTGTGGACATGTTTTCATTTATTTTTTGTCTATATATAGGAGTATTAGTGGTATATACCTGAGATTTCTAGGTCATGTGGTAACCCTATGTTTAGTTATTTAAGGAACTGCCAGACTGTTTCCAAATCAGCTGTACTGCTTTACATTCCCATAAACAATATATGAAATTCTTATTACTCCAAATCTTATACTTGTTATATGTTTTTTTACTTTTTTCCATCTTAGTGGGTACAGTGGTTTTATGTTTGTTTGTTTGTTTTGTTTTTAGTTTGGTTTTGAATTGTATCTCCCTAATGCTTAATGATTCTGAACATGTTTTCATGTTGTTATTGTCCGTTCGTGTGTCTTTTTGGTGAAACGTCTATTCAAATCATTTACCCATTTTTAATTATTTGTATTGTTTAATTGTTGTTGAATTATATTTGCTCATTATGTAAGTTGTATTTTGACATTGGGCTTTTTGGAAGGAAAATCTTTTAATATAGTCTGTTTTAAAATTATTTTTATTTATTGTTTCCATATTTTGAATTGTAGCTATAAAACAGTCATCTTACATTCCTAGTATATAATGTGGTTCATTCACATTTTTTCCAATACTTTTATTTTATAGTTTTATTTTTTGACATTTCAATGTCTGATCTCTTTGGAATTTATCTTTGGCCATGCTGTGTGGTATGGCTGTGCTGTTTTCATTTCCGAAATAATTATCCAATTTCCAAACCCTTTTTTAAAAAAATTGTTTTATTTTAGAATTCAACTAAAACTGAGAGTCTGGGGACTTTTCTTAATGTTAAATGTTCTTAATTCTTCCCTCTGAGCTTTTCACTCAGAAAGTAGAAATAATTGTAGAGAAAGGGGATAAGTACTTTTTTTTGGTGATTTCTGTGTTGCTGATAAGAACGGAGATGAATGGAGATAATAGGAATGCCTATTTTGGTGTTTTGTGAGTTGCCACCCTGCTAGGTTTCCTTCAGTGGTCTCCTTTCCCTTCCCATCAGTCCCACAACACTGCTGCTGAACCTGTACTCCTTGTGCTGTTCACAGATTGTGCAGCCAGGGCTCATTCTGTCGGGGAGAATTTTTTTAATGACACTTTCCATGGCTTTACTCGTTGGTATTAGTTGCTCTGACTAGTTTTATGATATTAAAAACAACAACACTGTGAACTAGTTTTCTACTGCTACATAACACCTTACCACAGACATAGCAGCTAAAACAACACCTCTTTATTATCTCGTTTTCTTAGGTCAAAGGTTCAAACATAATTTCACTGGGTCCTCTGCTTAGTGTCTCCCCAGGCTGCAGTTAAGATATCAATCAGGGCTTCCCTGGTGGCGCAGTGGTTGAGAGTCTGCCTGCCGATGCAGGGGACGCGGGTTCGTGCCTCGGTCCGGGAAGATCCCACATGCCGTGGAGCCTGCGCCTCTGGAGCCTGTGCTCCACAACAGGAGAGGCCACAGCAGTGAGAGGCCCGCATACCACAAAAAAAAAAAAAAAAAAAAAAAAAAAGATATCAATCAGGGCTGGGGTATCATTTGAGCTCCAAGGTCCTCTTCCAAGCACAGATGGTTGTTGTAGAATTAATTTCCTTAACACTGTAGAACAATTGTTGCTTGATTCTTCAAGAACAGTAGAGAGAAAGTCTCTGAACCCACAGGACCTCGGTCCCTCTTATAAGTTCTCACTTGATTAAATTAAGAGCACCGAGGATAACCTCTCTACTTAGTAAGCCCAAATCAACTCTGTTGACACAAACTACTTCTGAAGAATCCAGTTACCTTTTCCATACTCTGTTTATTAGAAGCAAGTCACAGTATCTATCCCCATTCAAGCAAAGGGATTATAAAATGACATGACTTACTGATATCCAAATTAGGTTAAATCCAACCTACTGTGACTCCATGATTTTCCAAGTCCAGACTAAACTTGTATTTGATGCAAGTCTCCTCTCTTCTCCTTCCTCCGTCACAGGATTGCTCTGCAGTGTACAGGTCACCTCGCTTTACTTTCATAGCCTTCAGTGCGCTCTGTGGAGCAGACTTCTAATGCCAGATCCCTAAATTTTTTGAGGACCGTATGGGACCCTATCTCTTTATAGTATTGTGGACCAAGCTTGACCATTTTTATCCCCTGGACCGCTGGCAGCTTCTGACACCATTTCTGCATGCTGCTCCACAAAATAACTATTTTTAGTCCTTTTGAATGTGGTTCTTAAGGTTGGCTTTAGTTCAACTTTCCACCTTAACAACAGAAAATCCACACAATGTTGACAAAGAGGTGTAAATACAGCCCCGGCAGATTACACTTTTGTCTTCTCTCTTGACCCTGCCAATTCTCTAGAGTTCCCTGGAGTTCTCAGAGAGTGTAGGTTTATATCAGCGAGTCTGCTGCCCAATTTGATACCCAACATGGAAAAGGGATTTCAGTATGATTGCAGGCAATCTAATTTCTGTGGGTGATTCTTTTTGAATTCTACCATGATAAGCAAGGGAGAGACAGACTTGGCCTAAATCCTGCAATCCCCTCTCCAGAATTCTTATATGGATAGAAAAGAAGGAATGTCATAGATGCTAGATGACTATGAGGCATTTTAATAAGCCTCGGGGGAAGCTGTTAAGATTCAATTGAAAGGTTTTTTCATGGAGCTTGGGGTTTTAAGTGTATCTTGATTTTAACTGTGGGTACCAAGCTAATACCAGGACCAAAGAACATCCTGCTCAATTTCCTTTTACAGGTATTTGGATGAAACCAATCTAAAAGGTTGATAAGTTACATTGGGAAAATATATGCATATTATTTAAATAAAGACATTTCAAGGTACAAAGTACCATCATAATCTTTTCATAAGAACCCTGCTCAAGTTTTAGGGTTTCATACCTTCCTAATCAATGTTTTAATTTAACATTGTAGTCATGGCATACCTGTAAATTCAATTTACATTGTATTGAGGCCAATTTTTTTCTTTCTTTTTTAAATGAAAGCTTCTGTATTTATTTATTAATTTATTTTTGTCTGTTGGGTCTTTGTTTCTGCGCGAGGGCTTTCTCTAGTTGTGGCAAGCGGGGGCCACTCTTCATCGTGGTGCACAGGCCTCTCACTGTCGCAGCCTCTCTTGTTGTGGAGCACAAGCTCCAGACGCCCAGGCTCAGTAGTTGTGGCTCATGGGCCTAGTTGCTCCGTGGCATGTGGGATCTTCCCGGACCAGGGCTCGAACCCGTGTCCCCTGCATTGGCAGGCAGATTTTCAACCACTGCGCCACCAGGGAAGCCCTGAGGCCATATTTTAATCTTTGGGTTTGATTTTTAGAAATGTGAGTCCTGTTGCTGTAGTAGATAAGCGTTTTCTTTTCAGGCAGTCAGAGTAACTTTCTAGTCTCTCATATGGACCTTGACCTGAGAATTTGCCCTGACTTGATGAATTTCTTTCTCCAAGTTGCTCATTGTTCCTAGAAGCACCGTTCCCCAACTCCTTTATTCTTCTTCTTTTCACTAATATATTCTGTTATGCCCGGACCTACTTGATAAATAAAACTTTACTTTTATGTGCACTTGATTACAGGTATCTAGAGGTGATCATGTAAGTAGTTGTTTTTCCACTGTGACATGGACTCCCAGTGCCCCTTTTAAATACTGGAAATAGGGACATTAGTGCCATTAAACTAAATCAGGTGAGAGTACCACTTAGAGTCTCATAGTTTTTACTTTGTCTGGAATTATTTCTGGTATCAACAACTGTTTCAGTCAGGATTGAATCAGGAAAATAGAATGACTTTGCCTCTGTCTGGTGGTGGTCCTGAAGTAAGCCAGTCCACCTGGTCAGCAGTTGGGACAAGAAGCTGGATGCAGACTGGGTAAGAACAACAAATAGGAACCTGCTGGCATCTATTTGTTATCTCTCACACAAAAGTGGAACAAAGATAAGCTGAAAGCCTATAGCACCAATGAATTTCTCTTTTGGCTCATCTAAACAGTGACCTTCAGAGCCTAGTGAATGCTGCTTACTTCCGTGCTCTAAACTTTACTCAGTTCTCTCTCTCTCCCTCCCTGTCTCCCTCTCTCCCTCCCTCTTAAATTTGAAATGGGAAACATGCAGGGATGGAAATTTCTGGGAAAGTAGTTCCAGATTTCCAAGTTGAGATAGTATAAAAGTATGACAGCTAAACAAAATTTATAACAATATTTTTGAAAATATTCAGTAATTTCCTCATATATTATTAATTAATCTCTTCACTAAATTATAAGTATATGGCTACTTTTAGTGGTTCTAGTGTTGTCTGCATAGTTTTATTACTGATTCCGGCAGAACAAGATGCATGGTTGTTCATCTTGGGGTTGGGAAATAGGAAAATGAGACTTAAACTTGAGATCAGATTGAACCAGGAAGTTCTGTAAGAAAATATGTATGAACAAAAAAGTCATCTTTTTAATACAATGAGGTCAACTGCAGGCTTGTGGTTTAGAATGTTCACTTAATAAAAAAAAGCTGAACTGGGGTTTAGCCTAGTAATTCTAAGCTGTTTACTTTTTCAAGAAATGCTGACAGCTAATCAGAAACTTTGAGGATTATTATGTTTAGCAAAAATATGCTTACATAACATATAATCTTCTATCCTTTTTTATAACTAAGATTTTCTGCATGAAACATATCTTTGTATCTGTATAGTTAATCTTTTGATGGGATCATAAAATAACTTTCACAGCAAGGAATTATGTCAATGTCACCTTTCATTTTGCATTAGTTGAAAAATAAATATAAAGATTTAAGTGTTTCTCAGGAAACCAAGTTTCTCATTTTAATTTGATTTTTTTTTTTTCAGAATCGTTCCGTAGTGCATTCTGTGACAGTGGGATTAGTTTTAAATTCTTAAGGAACTATCTTAAATAAAGAAATGTAGAGTTAACTGCCTCTCTGTGGAGTGGGTAGGGATTTGCCTTATCTTACAGATAACTGTATGGCCTTTAAGAAGTAAATCAAATTTTCAATATAAGTGCCTCCTAATTAAAAAACCTGTAAATGTACTCTACTAGAAAAAAAGTATCTTTTAACAAATTATCCTTACTTCATATTATGTATTTTTTTTAAAGTTTAGGAACTTCCAAAATATGGTGACTATTATCATAGTCATAATCTTTTTGTAACCAAATAAAATTATATGAACATTGGCCTCCTAGATTATCTGATAATATTTTCAGGACCTAGTTAGTAAAATAAAATTATAACGGATTTGTATTTTCTCAGGTGAGGCCCGTTGTAATACACTGAATTTTTTATCGCAGCACTGATGCCTCTGCCTTCTCAAGAATTGGCTTTTATTTTTCTAAACAACTGGAACACTGGTTGGCATATTTTAAGTGTTCAATTAATATTTGATGAATTACTGAATAAATGAGTGAATGACTGGCATTGTCTGTAACATTTCATGAAGTTTTAAAATGCTGAAACCTGTATAACTATTGCCAAACAAAAAGTCTTATAAAATATCTAGTCTTAAAAATAAAATCCAGTGGTCTTTTTTATTTTTGTTTCATTCCTATAAATTTTCTATCCCTAATTATTTTTAAACTCTGGGAATTATTTCTTACATGGACTTAAGTTTTAATTTGAGTAACTCTTCTTGTGAAATAGCTAATAATGCTAAAAAATGCTACCTATGATAGATTAATTTTTTTTTGACCTTTTGTTACAGCAATGTCATGCTGGAAAAGGAATTTAGAAATTACCCAACCTGATCCTATCTTATTTCTGTGAAATTTGTGATCTGAGCTATCTAATGTTTGCAGTTCTGAATTTCTTTCTTCTATTTAGATACACATTCTGGTGTCCAATCCTCAGTTGACACAGAGCTGCTGGTTAACACACAAATATTAATATAGTAGATTTAATACTTTGAATATAACCTACTTATGAAACATCAGTTAATCTGGTGTGATATGTGGACTTTTCAATCTATAATTAAGTTCTCTACAAAGAATTCTATAGCAAACTTAAGGATTTCACACATGCAGAGAAGCACACAGGACAATGATTTTTATCCATATATTTTAATAAGTAAAGTAATAAAGTAACACTTTCTTCTTATATCAAAATAGCAATACCCATTTCAAAGGTTCAAGTTTCTATATTTTCAGAATTCCTGTTTAGCATACTTTCCTATTGTTAAAGTGTGCTCCACACACTTAGGTTACACTACCTGTGCAATTCCAGATTTCAAAATGAGTAGCTAGTGTCATTACATAAGTCTTTAAAATAACTTGCCCTCTATGATATAAAGTCACCGTGTATAAAGGACAGTTTATATTTTTACATGCAATCCAATTATTTAAGGCTTTATTGATCATTAAAATGCTCATTCAGTTTTTAGTCAAAAGGGATTTTATGAAAAGCAACGTAATCTTGCTGCTACTGGTTCAACAAATCATCTATCATACCATTTTATAACAATATTATTTTACTTTATGTGTGTTATTCTCTTTGTTCTTTCCTAATTTAAATAGCAGTGAATGATATTTTCTGTGGGATCAGGATATGTAAAACCAGTTCTAACTCAGGTTTGTTAAACATTGAAACTGATCAGTGATTGTTAAAAAATTCTTTATGCTTGCTATAAATTAAGTAAATTCTCTTGTAGCCTAGGTGGTATACATATGGATGGATGTTCCTGATATTAAATGGCAACTAGTAAGATCAACTGTTCCTCCCAGTTCAAGAATTAGAAGTTTATTTTTATTTTAATTTTAGTCTGTATTAATCTGGGCAATTCTGAAACTACTACATTGAGAAACACAAGGATAGAATTCACATGGGAAAAATAAATAAGTACATGACATGTTTATTTTTTGTAATTAAAACATTTATGAACTAACATATATAACGATTAATACCACAAACCCATGTAAATATAATCCAGTTTATGGGGTAATATATTTATATATTACCCCATATATAGTGTGGGTAAATAGTATATATAGTGTTTACCAATCCCACTTATATGTTTAACAACCAACAAATACTTACTGGTTGACTGATTTGTGCCAGGGAGTAGTCTAGATACTAAGCACACTGTACTGTATAATTTACCTTTTGCCGCTATACCAAAAACTTAATGCCTTAAGACAAGAAAAAATTGTTATCTTACAGTGTTTGTTGGGGGTTATAAGTCCAAAATGGTTTCACTGGTCTAAAATCAAGGAAGCTTCTGGAAACTCTAGTGGAGAGTCCATACTCTTCCCTTTTCCACCTTCTAAAGGTGTGCTGCATGCCATGGCTGAACACTACTTCTGCCTTCTTCAAACCCAGCAGCATAGCATTTTTTTAATGTCTTTTTTTTTTTAACACCTTTATTGGAGTATAATTGCTTTACAATGTTGTGTTAGTTTATGCTGTATAACAAAGTGAATCAGCTATACATATATATATATATATCCCCATATCTCCTCCCTCTTGCGTCTCCCTCCCACCCTCCATGTCCCACCCCTCTAGGTGGTCAGAAAACACCAAGCTGATCTCCGTGTGCTATGTGGCTGCTTCCTACTAGCCATCGATTTTACATTTGTAGTGTATATCTGTCCATGCCACCCTCTCACTTCGTCCCATCTTACCCTTCCCCCACCCTGTGTCCTCACTCAACTCCATTCTCTACGTCTGCGTCTTTATTTCTGTCCTGCCCCTAGGTTTATAAGAACATTTTTTTTTAGATTCCATATAGAATACAGTACTTGTTTTTATCTTTCTGACTTACTTTGCTCTGTATGACAGACTCTAGGTCCATCCACCTCACTACAAATAGTTCAATTGCATTTCTTTTTATGGCTAAGTAATATTCCATTGTTTACATATGCCACATCTTCTTTATCCATTCATCTGTTGATGGACACTTAGGTTGCTTCCATCTCCTGGCTATTGTAAATAGTGCTGCAATGAACATTGTGGTACATGGCTGTTTTTGAATTATGGTTTTCTCTGGGTATATGCCCAGTAGTGGGATTGCTGGGTCATATGGTAGTTCTACTTGTAGTATTTTAAGGAACCTCCATACTGTTCTCCATAGTGGCTGTATCAATTTACATTCCTACCATCAGTGCAACAGGCTTCCCTTTTCTCCACACCCTCTCCAGGATTTATTGTTTGTAAAGTTTTTGATGACAGCAATTCTGACCAGTGGGAGGTAATACCTCATTGTAGTTTTGATTTGCATTTCTCTAATGATTAGTGATGTTGAGCATGCTTTCATGTGTTTGTTGACAATCTGTATATCTTCTTTGGAGAAATGTCTGTTTAGGTCTTCTGCCCATTTTGGGATTGGGTTGTTTGTTTTTTTTGATATTGAGCTACATGAGCTGTTTGTATATGTTGGAGATTAATTGTTTTTCAGTTGCTTTGTTTGCAAATACTTTCTCCCATTCTGAGGGTTGTCTTTTCATCTTGCTTATAGTTTCCTTTGCTGTGAAAAAGCTTTTAAGTTTCATTAAGTCCCATTTGTTTATTTTTGTTTTTATTTCCATTTCTCTAGGAGGTGGGATGAAAAGGATCTTGCTGTGATTTGTCATAGAGTGTTCTGCCTATGTTTTCCTCTAAGAGTTTTATAGTGACTGGCCTTACATGTAGGTCTTTACTCCATTTTGAGTTTACTTTTGTGTATAGTGTTAGAGAGTGTTCTAATTTCATTCTTTTACATGTAGCTGTCCAGTCTTCCCAGCACCACTTATTGAAGAGGCTGTCTTTTCTCCATTGTATACGCTTGCCTCCTTTATAAAAGATAAGTTGACCATATGTGCGTGGGTTTATCTCTGGGCTTTCTATCCTGTTCCATTGATCTATATTTCTGTTCTTGTGCCTGTACCATAGTGTCTTCATTACTGTAGGTTTGTAGTATAGTCTGAAGTAAGGGAACCTGATTTCTTCAGCTCCGTTTTTCTTTCTCAAGATTGCTTTTGCTATTTGGAGTCTTTTGTGTTTTCATAAAAATTGTGAAATTTTTTGTTCTAGTTCTGTGAAAAATGCCAGTGGTAGTTTGATAGGGATTGCATTGAATCTGTAGATTGCTTAGTATAGTCATTTTCGCATTGTTGATTCTTCCAATCCAAGAACATGGTATATCTCTCCATCTGTTTGTATCGTCTTTAATTTCTTTCATCAGTGTCATATAGTTTTCTGCATACAGGTCTTTTGTCTCCATAGGTAGGTTTATTCCCAGGTATTCTATTGTTTTTGTTTCAATTGTAAATGGGAGTGTTTCCTTAATTTCTCTTTTAATTTTTCATCATTAGTGTATAGGAATGCAAGAAATTTCTGTGCATTAATTTTGTATTCGGCTACTTTACCAAATTCATTGATTAGCTCTAGTACTTTTCTGGTAGCATCTTTAGGATTTTCTGTGTATAGTATCATGTCATCTGCAGACAGTGACAGTTTTACTTCTTCTTTTCTGATTTGGATTCCTTTTATTTCTTTTTCTTCTCTGATTGCTGTGGCTAAAAGTTCCAAAACTATTTTTAATGATAACGGTGAGAGTGGGTACCCTTGTCTTGTTCCTGATCTTAGAGGAAATGGTTTCAGTTTTTCACCATTGAGAACAATGTTGGCTGTGGGTTTGTCATATATGGACTTTATTATGGTGAGGTAAGTTCCCTCTATGCCTACTTTCTGCAGAGTTTTTACCATAAATCGGTGTTGAATTTTCTCAAAAACTCTTTCTGCATCTATTGAGATGATCATATGGTTTTTTTCCTTCAGTTTGTTAATATGGTTTATCATATTGATTGATTTGCATATATTGAAGAACACTTGCATTCCTGGGATAAATCACTCTTGATCATGGTGTATGATCCTTTTAATGTGCTGTTGGATTCTGTTTGCTAGTATTTTGTTGAGGGTTTCTGCATCTGTGTTCATCTGTAATATTGGCCTGTAGTTTTCTATTTTTGTGACATCTTTGTCTGGTTTTGGTATCAGGGTGATGGTGGCCTCATAGAATGAGTTTGGGAGTGTCCCTCCCTCTGCTATATTTTGGAAGAGTTTGAGAAGGATAGGTGTTAGCTCTTCTTCAAATGTTTGATAGAATTCACCTGTGAAGCCATCCGGTGCTGGGCTTTTGCTTGTTGGAGATTTTTAATCACAGTTTCAATTTCAGTTCTTGTGATTGGTCTGTTTATATTTTCTATTTCTTCCTGGTTCAGTCTTGGAAGGTTGTGCTTTTCTAAGAATTGGTCCATTTCTTCCAGGTTGTCCATTTTACTGGCATTAGTTGCTTGTAGTAATCTCTCATGATCCCTTGTTTTTCTGCAATGTCAGTTGTTACTTCTCCTTTTTCATCTAATTCGTTGATTTGAGTCTTCTCCCTTTTGATGAGTCTGCCTAGTGGTTTATCAATTTTATTTATTATGTCAAAGAACCGGCTTTTTGATTTATTGATCTTTGCTATTGTTTCCTTCATTTATTTTTCATTTATTTCTTATCTGATCATTATGATTTCTTTCCTTCTGCTAACTTTGGGTTTTTTTTTGTTCTTCTGTCTCTAATTGCTTTAGGTGTAAGGTTAGGTTGTTTAGTTGAGATTGTTCTTGTTTCTTGAGGTAGGATTGTATTGCTATAAACTTCCCTCTTAGAACTGCTTTTGCTGCATCCCATAGGTTTTGGGTCGTCGTGTTTTCATTGTCATTTGTTTCTATGCATTTTTTGATTTCCTCCTTGATTTCCTCAGTGATCTCTTGTTTTCTACTTTTTACATTTTTTTTCCTGTGATTGATATCTAGTCTCATAGTGTGTGGTTGGAAAAGAGACTTGATATGATTTCAGTTTTCTTAAATTTACCAAGACTTGATTTGTGACCCAAGATATGATCTATCCTGGAGAATGTTCCATGAGCACTTGAGAAGAAAGTGTATTCTGTTGTTTTGGGATGGAATGTCATATAAATATCAATTAAGTCCATTTGTTTAATGTGTCATTTAAACCTTGTGTTTCCTTATTTATTTTCATTTTGGATGATCTGTCCATTGGTGAAAGTGAGGTGTTAAAGTCCCCTACTATTGTGTTATTGTTGATTTCCCCTTTTATTGGTGTTAGCATTTGCCTTATGTTTTGAGGTGTTTCTATATTGGGTGCGTAAATATTTACAATTATTATATCTTCTTCTTGGGTTGATCCTTTGATCATTATTTAGTGTCCTTCTTTTCTCTGTAATAGTCTTTATTTTAAAGTTTATTTTGTCTGATGTGAGAATTGCTACTCCAGCTTTCTTTTGATTTCCATTTGCATGGAATATGTTTTTCCATCCCCTCACTTTCAGTCTGCATATGTCCCTAGGTCTGAAGTGGGTCCCTTGTAGACAGCATATATACAGATCTTGTTTTTGTATCCATTCAGCGAGTTTATGTCCATTGGTTCAGGTATTTAATCCTTTTATATTTAAGGTAATTATTGATATGTATATTCCTATTACTGTTATCTTAATTATTTTATGTTTGTTTTTGTTGGTCTTTTCCTTTTCTTGTGTTTCCTGCCTAGAGAAGTTCCTTTAGTATTTTTTGTAAAGCTGGTTTGGTGGTGCTGAATTTTATTAACTTTTGCTTGTCTGTAAAAATTTTAATTTCTCCGTCAAACCTGAATGAGATCCTTGCTGGGTAGGTATTCTTGGTTGTAGGTTCTTCCCTGTCATCACTTTAAATATGTCCTGCCACTCCCTTTTGGCTTGCAGAATTTCTGCTGAAAGATCAGCTGTTAGCCTTATTGGGATTCCCTTGTATGTTATTTGCTGCTTTTCCCTTGGTGCTTTTAACATTTTTTCTTTATATTTAATTTTTGATAGTTTGATTAATATGTGTCTTGGTCTGTTTCTCCTTGGATTTATCCTGTATGGGACTCTGCGCTTCCTGGACTTGATTGACAATTTCCTTTCCCATATTAGGGAAGTTTTCAACTATAATCTCTTAAAATATTTTCTCAGACCCTTTCTTTTTCTCTTCTTCTTCTGAGACCCCTATAATTTGAATGTTGGTACCTTTAATGTTGTCCCAGAAGTCTCTGAGACGGTCCTCAATTCTTTTCTTTCTTTTTTCTTTATTCTGCTCTGCCGTTGTTATTTCCACTATTTTATCTTCCGGGTCACTTATCCATTCTTCTGCCTCAGTTATTCTGTTATTGATTCCTTCCAGAGAATTTTAAATTTCATTTATTGTGTTGTTCATCATTGTTTGTTTGCTCTTTAGTTCTTCTATGTCATTGTTAAACGTTTCTTGTATTTTCTCCATTCTGTTTTCAAGATTTTGTATCATCTTTACTATCATTACCCTGAATTATTTTTCAGGCAGACTGCCTATTTCCTCTTCATTTGTTTGGTGTGATGGATTTTACCTTGCTCCTTCATTTGCTGCATATTTCTCTGTCTTCTCATTTTGTTTATCTTACGGTGTTTTTGGTTTCCTTTTTGCTGGCTGCAGGTTCATAGTTTCCATTGGTTTTGGTGTCTTCCCACATTTGGTAAGGTTGGTTCAGTGGCTTGTGTAGGCTTCCTGGTGGAGGGGACTGGTGCCTGTGCTGTGGTGGATTGGGCTGGGTCTTGCCTTTCTGGTGGTCAGGGCTGCGACTGGTGGTGTGTTTTAGGGTGTCTCAGAAGTTAGTATTATTTTTGGCAGCCTCTCTGCTAATGGGTGGGGTGGGGTTGTGTTCCTCTCTTGCTAGTTTTTTGGCATAGGCCGTCCAGCACTGGAGCTTGCTGACTGTTGGGTGGAGCTTGGTCTTAGCATTGAGACAGAGATCTCTGGGAGAGCTCTCGCTGATTGATATTACGTGGGGCCATGAGGTCTCTGGTGGTCCAATGTCCTGAACTCGGCTCTCCCACCTCACAGGCTCAGGCCTGACACCAGGCCGGAGCACCAAGACCCTGTCATCTACATGGCTCAGAAGAAGAGGGAGAAAAAAGAAAGAAAAACATTAATTAAAAAATAAAATAAAATAATGAAAGTTTAAAAAAAATTATTAAAATAAAAAAATAAAAAGTAATTAAAAAAAGAAAGCATACATACCAATAATCAAATCCACCAATGATAACAAGCACTAAAAACTATACTAAAACATAAAAATCATAAACAAGTCAGTCACAGACAACAAACCCTATGTCTACACTTGCTCCCAAAGTCCAGCCCCTCAATTCTGGGTTGATTTGTTGTCTATTCAGGTATTCCACAGATGCCGGGTACATTAAGTTGATTGTGGGGATTTAATCCGCTGCTTCTGAGGCTGCATGGAGAAATTTCCTTTTCTCTTCTTTGTTTGCACGGCTCCCAGGGTTGTTTGGGCCCCACCTGTGTGTGTAGGTCATCCTGTGGCTTCTGTTCTCACCCATACAGGACGGGGTTAAAGGAGTGGGTGATTAAGCGTTCTGGCTGACTCATGCTGTGGGGTAGGGAGGGGTACCATAGTTATAATTGGAATGTGGGGTGAACCTGTGGCTTCAGAGGCTGGCATGACATTGCAACAGCCTAAGGCGTACCGTGTGTTCTCCCGGGGAAGTTGTCCCTGGATCATGGGACCCTGGAAGTGGCGGGCTGCGCAGACTCCCAGGGGGTAGGTGGGGGGGGGTGTGGACAGTGACCTGTGCTTTCCCATAGGATTCTTGGTGGCTGCAGCAGCAACGTTAGCGTTTCATGGCTGTCTCTGGTGTCTGAGCTGATAGGCGCGCCTTGCACCCGTCTCTGGAGCTCATTTAGGCAGTGCTCTGCCTTCTGTGGCAGACAGGGAAGGATCCCCTCTCTTCATGCACTCCGAAACAATGGTCTCTTGCCTCTTTGGCAGGTCCAGACTTTTTCCCGGACTCCCTCCTGGTAGCTGTGGCGCACTAGCCCCCTTCAGGCTGTGTTCACGCTGCCAACCCCAGTCCTCTCCCTGGGATCCGACCAAAGCCCGAGCCGCAGCTCCGAGCCCCCGCCTGCCCCGGCAGGTGAGCAGACAAGCCTCTCAGGCTGGTGAGTGCTGGTCAGCACCGATCCTCTGTGCAGGAATCTCTCTGCTTTGCCCTCCGCACCCCCGTTGCTGTGCTCTCCTCCGCGGCTCCGAAGCTTCCCCGCTCCGCCACCTGCCGCCTCCACCCGCGAAGGGGCTTCCTAGTGTGTGGAAACCTTTCCTCCTTCACAGCTCCCTCCCACTGGTGCAGGTCCTGTCCCTATTCTTCATCTCTGTTTTTTTCTTTTTTCTTTTGCCCTACCCAGGTACATGGGGAGTTTTTTGCCTTTTGGGAAGTCTGAGGTCTTCTGCCAGTGTTCAGTAGGTGTTCTGTAGGAGCTGTTCCACATGTAGATGTATTTTTGATGTATTTGTGGGGAGGAAGGTGATCTCCACGTCTTACTCTTCCGCCATCTTGAAGGTCTCAGCATAGCATCTTTAAATCTTTCTCTGATGCTAACTTTTCCTCCCTCTTTCACTTGGAAGGACAAATATGTCTTCATCAGACTCACTTCAATAACAATCCTAGATGCTGTCTATATACCAAGATTCTTAAACACTTATGTAAAGTCCCTTCCGCATGTTAGGGAAAAATAGTCACAGTTCCCTCAGATTAGGGTGCACACATACTGGGGAACCATTATTTTGCCAATCATAAGCAATAAGTAAAACAGAGTGAAATCTCTGCTTCCTTTAAAGTGTGAGAAAGGCAGACAAAAAGCAAACACATAATATATCCTCTTTTTTACCCCTACTACTTATTTGTACCTAGAATCTTTTTTTTTTACAGTTTTCCTGAGGAATTATCTGCCTGTATTATTATCCTTCTCAACTAATCCGTTTTTACCTTTCCCAGCACACTCTATTTTATGCATTTATGTTCATGTATATTTCTTTTTCCTTCCACTTTATTTGGTTTAACTCTATTATTTTTCTCCAAACTTCATAACGCATTAGCCTTTCATTTTTATTTACATAAACATTTAGTGTTAAAGTTTTGCCCCATCAATACAGATTTGATAGTATCTTATCATTTAAGATCAAACAATTGTTTAATTGTTCTTTGAACCATAAAATAGTGAGGGTTTGTGTGTGTATGTGATTTCCAATGGTTGGTATATTTTTAAACACTTTAGATCACAGTAAAAAAATATATGTATAAAAACATAATTATATTTTCATTTTTAAGTGAATAATTCTGTAGCATTAAGTACATTCAAAATGTTGTCCAGCCATTATCACTATCTATTTCTGGAACTTTTGCATCATCCCCAACAGATCTCTGTACTATTAAACAATAACTCTCCATTTCCCCTCCCCCACCTCCCAGCAACCTTCATTATACTTTTCTGTCTCTTGCCTAGTCTAGGTACCTCATATAGGTGGAATCATACAGTATTTGTCTTCTTGTCTCTGGCTTATTTCACAATGCATAATGTTTTTACTGTTTAATTTAAAAAATTGAATTATGCTAAAAATAACCCTGATCTTTTATGCTACCATACATGAAATAAGATATACCTTCGTCTTACATGTAAGTCATATTCTGCATATAATTCCTGTGTGCTCATGACAAATGTGTTTCTCCTAATATGGTGTTAGATCAAAATTATAATTGTGTTTTTCAAATATTCTGTATCTTTACTCCATTTTGGGTTTCAGAGGAAGAAATATAGCATGTGCACTGTAACAAAGCTGTAAAGAATAGATGCAAGCACTTCATGACTTACCAAAGAGAGCAAGAAGAGTAAGGAAGGAAGGATTCACCATACTAAGCAAACTGCCTTTTATTTTTCAGGGACTCTATCTGAGGTTAGTCTCCGCAGAGCTTTATGCTTTGCTCAGATGTATTTCAGTAACCATCCGCACATGCACTCACACTTTAGATGTCATAAAACGTCCCATTACTATCCACCTTTCTCCCAAATTCTATTGTATGCACATCCATATTTATAGACACATATATAAAGAGATTCAAATATATATTGATACTTATTTCATGAAAATAACTTCTTTTGTAGATCTATTTTCAAATGTAAACTAGAATTCTAATTTTCCAGTCACACTTGATTGTGTGATTGAATATCTTTGTGTCTATTTAAAATACACAAGCTTTGTTTTACTAATCGAGGGCTGAGGAAAACGAGGAATTCAATTTGGGTGTATTTGCAGTAGCTCTGCACTTAAATTTTGATTCTAGTGCTTCTTACCTTTATGACATTGAAGGGCTTTATATTACTGTGGTAGGCAGAATAATATCCTACCAAATGTGCCATTGCCCTAACTCCCAGAAATTGTAATATATTATATTACATAGCATAGATAAATTTTCAGATGCAGTTAAAGTTATGGACCTTATAATCGGGAGATTATCCTGCATTATCTAGCTGGGCCCATCTAAGGACATTAGCCCTTAAATGCACAGAATTTTCTCTGGCAAGAGAAATGTTGCAGAAGGTGAGTCAGAGATTCCATGTATGAGAAGCATTCAAAGCACCGTTGCTGGCTCTGGGATATAGACTCCCATGTGCGGGGACTGGCGAAAAACCTCTAGGAACTAAGGGCATCTGCCAGCTGACAGGCAGCAGGAAATGGATTCTCAGTCCTATGACTGTAAGGACCTGCATTCTGCCAACAACCTGAATGAACTTGGAAGCAAATTCTTCCCAGAGTCTCCTGAGAAAAGTCCAGTTGGCTGACACCTTGTTTTTGGCTTTGTGAAATCTAGAGCAGAGAAATCAGCAGAGCCAACTAGAATTTCTGACCTACAGAACTCTGAAATACTAAATTTGTGTTGTTTTAAACCACTAAGTTTGTGGTTATTTGTTATGGCAGCAGGAAAAAATGAATGCAGTTACCCTCTTCAGCTCAGGTACCAGTCTCTAAAAAATGAGAGAAAATAATATTGTTACAAGTGTATGTATATCTCAAGTATGCAGAGTGATTGATAAGTAAGTTATATTTGCCATACATTTAAAAATTTAAGTGTAGGTTACGTAAACCACTTTTTTCCCCTTTGTGCGTGTGTGTATGTGTTTAAGACATTTATCACATTTAATTATCCTAGGGGAAAGTATCTACTATGGGATTACTTAATATTTTCATTGATGTATCCAAATCTAATATGGTGATATGTCACAGTGGAAAGTTCCTGAAATGAATGGCACCAATGGTGAGGGTGACTATCATGGCCTAATTCCAGGAAATAGAAATAAGCTATTTTAAGGCAGACAGAAATGCTGTAAATTGTTATGTATTTCATTAAAATAGTATACACTAATATATAATCAGCCAAATTATTACCTCGCAAAATAATAATATTCTTAAATGATAAATAATGAGTTCTACACTGTTTAAAAAAATTACTTTGGAAACTGCTTGACTTCTGATATTTAAAATCTATCTTGTTAATAAAAATATAATTTATACGTTCCTTGATGACTTTCAAATAGATATAAAATGTATACTCATCAATTTAAAATTATGATTGAATGACTCCATGTTTCTATAGAAAATATGCCAGAAGATAGATCACATGGCTTGTAATAGATTTTCAGTGATCCCTATGATTCAATTTTATTTTCACAGTTGGATTTTTTTTTTTTTTTTTTTTTTTTTTTTTTTTTTTTTTGCTGTACGCGGGCCTCTCACTGTTGTGGCCTCTCCCATTGTGCAGCTCCGGACATGCAGGCCCAGCGGCCATGGCTCACGGGCCCAGCCTCTCCGCGGCACGTGGGATCTTCCTGGACCGGGGCACGAACCCGTGTCCCCTGCATCGGCAGGCGGACTCTCAACCACTGCGCCACCAGGAAGCCCCACAGTTGGATATTTTTAAAGCAAGAATAAACATGGTTTTCATTTTTAATAGATAATTCTATTTCTTCTTAGGAACTTAAATTGATTTGAAGATGTTATAGTAAACACATATCAGAAACAGTATTGTATGTGGTTATGCCTTTCAGTCATAGAATGTTTATTTATTTATTTATTTAGGCTGTTTTGGGTCTTTGGTGCTGTGCGCAGGCTTTCTCTAGTTGCGGCGAGCGGGGGCTGCTCTTTGTTGTGGTGCGCAGGCTTCTAATTGCGGTGGCTTTTCTTGTTGCGAAGCACAGGCTCTAGGTGCGCAGGCTTCAGTAGTTGTGGCACGTGGGCTCAGTAGTTATGGCTTATGGGCTCTAGAGCACAGGCTGAGTAGTTGTGGCCCATATGCTTAGTGGCTCTGCGACATGTGGGATCTTCCCGGGCCAGGGCTTGAACCCATGTCCCTTGCATTGGCAGGCAGATTCTTAACCACTGCACCACAAGGGAAGTCCATAGAATGGTTTTATTTATTGATTGATTTCTATTAATTCGACAGTAAATCGTATATTATTTGATAGTATTGTTTCCAGTTTTTGTTACTGAATAAGGTAGTGTTGAATAAAGAAATATTTGTTTGAGACTTTCCATTAATCTCCCACTTTAAAAATAACATAAGAGTTCATTATGAAACATTATAAATTTTAAGTTTTGCCATTTCCAAAAAAATAATTACAAATATTTTAATGAAAATATTTTGATATAGAGTTTTCAGTAATGCAGTGTTCAAACAAAATAACTTTGAATTAATAAAATAAAAAGATTCATAAAGTGAATGCTTTCACTTTCTTTGTCCTTTCTTTCACTCATTAAAATCACTAATCTGGTCTTGAATATGAGCCTAGAGGAAAATGTCCTGTAGAGTATACTTAAGAAGGAGTAACAGTCTTTGTAAGTTATTGATCTTCCATTCCAGCTTGATACACCCAGGCATCCATACACAAATTTTTCCGGACTTTCCATTCTTAGAGCCTCTTATGCAGGTTGTTGAATTGTTGAGGGTCTGGGGGAATGGCATCTGCTTTAATATTCTCTATATCTTTTCAGAAGTTATACTAGCAATTATAAAGATAAGTTGATGATTGAAGGTAATCAGTGAAGTAGATTACACACACATACGTATGCATACATATGATTTATATGAAAATTTTATTCAAAACGAAAGTTAATGAATCTAGTTTTTAAATTTTTTGAGTACTCAATCAGTAATGTATCTTCTGCCTTGTCATAAAAAACAGTTCTTAGAAACAGAAGAACTGGATACTGAGTATAAAATACTGATGTGAAAATCTAAATTAAGGTGTTAAAATTCACATATGGTGATCAGTTCTGACAATAAAAATGAAAAAATAAGAAGATAGGCCAAATAGACTACAGGAAAAAAAAAAAAAGAAAATTTGAATATTATTTCTTCTGCAAGCAAATATGTTTAGTAACGTATTTTGAATGAAACGTTCAGAGAATTTCATATATTTTATTAATAAAAATGTAAAAAGATATTCTACATGAAAGACACATTAATGTTATTTATATCATCACATATTTATTTTTACTTGTAGATAACTTGCATATGTTTTATTGTTATAATTTATACATAGTAAAAAGCAAAACTCTTAATTGTAACAAAACTGTGAATTTTGACAATTGTATTTTCAGATACTATCAACCTGTGGAATATTTCTCACTCCAGAAGTGTCCTTTGTGCCTTCCCAGTCAATCCCCTAAGGAAGACACCATTTTGATTTCTGTCTTCATTGACTAGTTTTCTCTATTTTATAGATTTAAATATCCATGTAGTTAGAATGATACTATATCTTTCTATATATCTATATAGATATAGATATCTATCTATAGTTAGATATATATCTAACTATATCCATGTAGTTAGAAAGATATATACCTATTAGAGCCTTAATTACTTTGCAGAGCAACATATTTTTAGAGATGTTCATGATTTTACATATGTCAGTAGTCTGTCCCAATTTTTATAGCTGGGTGTTATTCCATTGAATGAGTATATCACAATGTGTTTATCCATGTACTTTCTGTTGGATATCCCTTTTGTATATGGTTTTTGCCTTTTGTGACTAAAAATATTACAGATGTTTTGTGCAAGTCTACTTACAGTTATATATGTTCATTTTTCATTGGTATATATTTAGGAGTGAAATTTCTAGATCATAGTGTATATATTTATATGTGTGTGTATATTTAATTTTATACAGATATTATCAGATTATCTACTAATAAAAGGTGATTTTCTACTTCTGTTTTCGTAAAATCTGTGCCTCTCCCCTACTAGCTTTATTGAGGAATAGTATTCATGTAATAAAATTCACTCATTTTAGATGTACTATTTGATAAGTTTCGTTCATTTTTGTACAGTCATATTACATTTACTACAAACAAGATATAAAAAGGGTTTCATTATGCCCCTATGAAGTCTTACTGTTTATCCCTGGACCCTGGCAAACACCGTCTGCTTTCTGTCATTGTAATTTTCTTTTCTAGAATCTCATATACTTTGAATCATATAGTATATAATGACTTTTATCGCTTAGCTGTTGGTGTCTTATCTATGAAAATTTTGCCAACTCCAAAGCCACAAAGATTTTCTTCAAGGAATATTACAGTTTTAGTTTTTGTTTTTAAAATTATGGTCTAATTCAAATAAATTTTAGTATATGGTGCAAAGAAACTGTTGGTGTTGTTGCTGTTCTTTTTTTTTCAATATAAATGAATATTGAATGTCCTATTACCATTTGTTGAGAAGAATATTCTTTCCCCATAAACTTGCTTTGTCATCATTTCAAAAAATTAATTGAACATGTAAGTGATGATCTATTTTTTGTACTTTATTTTGTATTCTTGATCTTTAAGGGTATACATTGACAGTATCAGACTCTCTTGATTACTATAGTTTTAGGGTAATTCTTAAAATGAGAGAATGTAAGTATTTCAACTTTTTTTCTTTAAAAAGTTTTTGCTATTTTAAACTATATCCACTTCTATGTAAATGTTAGAATCAACCTGTTATTTTCCACAAAATTATCTTGTGGATTTTTTATTGATTTTGCTTTGAATCTGTAAATAGATTTGAGGGACTTATCATTCTGAATGTTTAACTCTGAAGTATTCTCTAC
Organism: Tursiops truncatus; assembly: GCF_011762595.2. Classification (NCBI taxonomy): domain Eukaryota; kingdom Metazoa; phylum Chordata; class Mammalia; order Artiodactyla; family Delphinidae; genus Tursiops; species Tursiops truncatus. The sequence continues at coordinate 19,713,841 of NC_047036.1, forward strand.
CACAGGGGTCCCCCAACCCCCAGGCCACAGACTGGTACCAGTCCATGGCTTGTTAGGAACCAGGCCGCACAGCAGCAGGAGGTGAGTGGCGGATGAGGGAGCGAAGCTTCATCTGTATTTACAGCCACTCACCATTGCTCACATTACCGCCTGAGCTCTGCCTCCTGTCTGATCAGCAGTGGCATTAGATTCTCATAAGAACGCGAACCCTATTGTGAACTGTGCATGCAAGGGATCTGGGTTACATGCTCCTTATGAGAATCTAATGCCTGATGATTTGAGGTGGAGCTGAGGCGGTCCCATCACCCCCAGATGGGACCATCTAGTTGCAGAAAAACAAGCTCAGAGCTTAGGGCTCCCATAGATTCTGCATTATGGTGAGTTGTGTAATTATTTCATTGTATATTACAATGTAATAATAATAGAAATAAAGTGCACAATTCATGTAATGTGCTTGAATCATCCCCAAACCATCCCCCACCCCACCCTGGTCTGTGGAAAAATTGTCTTCCACGAAACCGGTCCCTGGTGCCAGAAAGGTTGGGGACCACTGTCCTACCATATTTATTATATATTAGGGTTTAAAAAAGAGTACTCTGAGCTTCTAGGCCAAAATACCCAGTTACTTATTAAAGATAGAAAATCAGTTTAGCATCACACTTCATACAAAATAATGTAAGGTGACAGTAGATTTAAGGTATTAAGAAACTCAAGAATAGAGAGTGTAGGTGAAAGATTTTGTACCTGAAATTATTTTCTTCAAATATCCAGGTAATAGAAAAATAATTTATACTTTCAAGAACTCAGGGAAAATTTCTTTCTGAAGTTCTGCGGTATCATCTCAAGCAAACATTTTTGTTTGCTTGGTTTTTGTGTATGTGTTTTGATTTGGGGTTTTTGTTTGTTTTTGGTAAAGGGCAGATAGTACATATTTTAGGCTTTGCAGATCATATGATCTCTGTCTTCACTATTCAATTTCAATTCTGCTGTTAAAACATGAAGCCATCCATAGAAAATTGACCAATTCATAATCATGGCTCTGTTCCAGTAAAGCTTTATTTACTAAAACAGGAGGCCAGAGTACTTGGATGTATAATTTGTTGATTGTGCTCTAGTGCAACTATTCTCAGTGTGTTGCCCCCAGGCCAGCACCATCCATAACACCCAGGAACTTGGTAGAAATGGAAATTTTCCCACTTTTTCCCAGATCTACTGAATCAGAAATTTTAGAGGAAATGCTTAGCAATCTCTGTGTCACATAAACTCTAGGTGGTTCTGTGCATGTTAAAGTTTGAGAACCACTAATCTTAAATATCAATTTCAATCAAACAAAGGTTGACTGAAGGAATGTCAGCAAAATGGCAGTTGATGAGCATTGGATACATTTAATGTATATTTACACTAAAGCAAAAGTAGATATGAGGATGGACTCTGCACTTACTCTAGGCACATTTTGACTCTATTGGAGGAGGGACAAGAGAACCAGCTATCCTGCACCCTCCACTAACAGAAGGAAGAAGCCATCTGCCACTAGACCAGAAACTTGCTATGATACAAGGTAGAGGCTGCAGTCCTGGGGGCAGAGCTGGAAGCCTGCCTGTGCTCTGAACTCCACAGTGAGAAGGAGGAAGAAAGTGTTTCTTGCTGGAGAAGTACAAGAATGCTAAGAGTGTCCCAACCAGAGACTCAGGCAGTCTGCCTTGTGGGAGGAGTGTGGGGTGAGACATCCTCTGTTGGACAGGTGTGCAAGACCTGTTGTCTGAAATCTGAAGCTAAGGAGAGATCCTCTAGAATTCTATACCTCACACTCAAAATACGACAGTGAAATCAACCACCAGAGAAATTTCAAGACTTTAGTACACGATGGTAGATTAAAAAAGCAAAGGCACACCCAGCACAACTACAGACAGATTGACTTAATCCTCTCATGAATAGGATGCCGAAAGAAGCGACATGGCTTTCCTCTGGGTGTAGATATTGTTTACCTTAGCCTTACTATGCTTTTACACACAAAGTCTGACATTAAATATATAACAAAAAATCAAGAAACAGTGTTAATAGATATAGTGGAAAAGTAGATATGTTTGTACAGTTGAAAAAAATGAGCAGAAAAATAGAGTCAAATGGAAATGTACTCCTAGAGGCTTTTTGCTTTTGTATAGACCAAATCAATTTCTAATGTAGTTGTTCTAATTTACATTTTCACCAAGGAAGTCTGAAAGTTTCACTTGTTTCACATTCTGGTAAATACTTGCTATTGCCAAGTTACCCTTCTTCTGGGAAGGAAATCCATCATTTTGGTAAAAAGACCCAAACCTTAGGCAAAAAATAGTCTAAATGTCCAACAAAACCTTTGTATAGAGATGATTTTGAACTACAAGTTCAAATATAATATTGAAAAGGTATATGAACAGAAAGTTCTTAGGAAAAAGACTGAATGAGTCATGTGAACTTAGAAGCATCAAAGTAAGTAACGGAAGCCATTTTTAAAGATTATAGCTTGAGAAAAGGAGTCTAGAATTAAAGTATAAAGACCTCCTCTCTTTAAATTCAAAATGAGGGAAACAAAACGTTAAACAACCGAGATGAACTTTCCAAAGAAATCAGAGGAAAACCAGATAAATATAGTGTCATGGGAGCCATACAAAGAGTTTCTCAAGCAGGTCATGGTCAGAATTGTCACATGGTTTTGAATAGCCTCACATTCATCAGTTTTTGTTTTGAAATATTTTTTTTTCTTTTTTTCACACACACACACACACACACACACACACACACACACACACACTGTATTTTATTTTTACAAGAGATAAATAAAGTGACACCAAGCATTGTAAATGGATGACCACAACAAAAGCAACAAGGATTGCAATTACCAAACACGAAACACACTCACACTATGTCATAATATTGACATTCAGTCCAGTGATCCTCCACTGTAACAGCTCCTTTACTTTGCAGTGAAAATTGATTCGTATATTTTTTGCCTCTGAGTCCTTGTGGGACTTTTTTTATTTATTCAAACAGAAAGGCCCAAAAATTATAATCATCCTCATCAGTTCACGCAGTCCCATGTAATTAATTTTTTTTCATCTTGATCTTTTGTTAGCACTTTTATGAATTCATCAGTTTTCCATTAGAGTTCTGAAAATGCTTATTCATTCAGTTCAGCAGTATAGTCAGTTACCAGAAACCTGTACTTGTCAGAGTCTTTCCCATGAATTCCTTGAAGATGAAACCCTTTTATAGAAACATTTTTCAAAAGCATCAGCGTACACCCAGAACTGTCTGTAAATGACAAAAGACTTAAAAATGACCACGGTTAAAGATCTGATGAAAGTTCATAATAATGCAATTGACAAGGAAATTTAGTTATTTCTGAGATATACATTTTAAAGTAATAACTAGAATTATGACTTATAACATTATACCAGAGCATATAAGATTTTTAGAAATTTCATGTAATGTCTGAAACATTTATATTAACATATTTCTATACAAATAACCCAGAGAAAGTTTAGTATTAGTTGTTGTTTTGTTTGTTTGTTTATACTGCAAGTTCTTATTAGTCATCAGTTTTATACACATCAGTGTATACATGTCAATCCAAATCGCCCAGTTCAGCACACCACCATCCCCACCCCACCAGTTTTCCCCCCTTGGTGTCCATACGTTTGTTCTCTACATCTGTGTCTCAACTTCTGTCCTGCAAACCGGTTCATCTGTACTAGGTTCCACATACATGCGTTAATATACGATATTTGTTTTTCTCTTTCTGACTTACATCACTCTGTATGACAGTCTTTAGATCCATCCGCATCTCAACAAATGACTCAATTTCGTTCCTTTTTATGACTGAGGAATATTCCATTGTATATATGTACCACAACTTCTTTATCCATTCGTCTGTCGATGGGAATTTAGGTTACTTCCATGACCTGGCTATTGTAGTAGTGCTGCAATGCACATTGGGGTTCATGTGTCTTTTTGAATTATGGTTTTCTCTGGGTATATGCCCAGTAGTGGGATTGCTGGATCATATGGTAATTCTATTTTTAGTTTTTTAAGGAACCTCCATACTGTTCTCCATAGTGGCTGTATCAATTTGCATTCCCACCAACAGTGCAAGAAGGTTCCCTTTTCTCCACACCCTCTCCAGCATTTATTGTTTGTAGATTTTCTGATGATGCCCATTCTAACTGGTGTGAGGTGATACCTCATTGTAGTTTTGATTTGCATTTCTCTAATAATTAGTGATGTTGAGCAGCTTTTCATGTGCTTCTTGGCCATCTGTATGTCTTCTTTGGAGAATGTCTATTTAGGTCTTCTGCCCATTTTGAGATTGGGTTGTTTGTTTCTTTAATATTGAGCTGCATGAGCTGTTTATATATTTTGGAGATTAATCCTTTGTCTGTTGATTCATTTGCAAATATTTTCTCCCATTCTGAGGGTTGTCTTTTCAAAGATATTTTTTATTAAGGTCTATATGTATTTCTGTTTCTTTTTAAGATTCCTTTTTTTTTAACTTCTGGAATTTTAATACTCTTTGTATTTTATAACATAATTCCGTGATCATAACTTTTGTCTGACATTTTTGTCTCCAACATCACTTTTTATACCAACACATTCTATATTCCAAGCAATATCAGTGAGTATATGACCAAAGACAAGTTATTTTCATCAGAATTTTTAACTTGAAAAAAGGTACCTACCAATAAATCAGTACCTTTCCCCCAAATCCCACTAAGCTCTATTAGTCAGAATTGGTTTCTAGTACTATGGAAAAATCTTAACTAGTCACATAACGCTCACTACTGCCCTCATTATTAGATAATTTAGTTGTATCCTAACGTATATAACTGTGGTTAATTGATAGTAATATAGTTGCTTTTAACAGCCACACTAGTGTTTATTCCATATGGAAGTGATCATGCATTTTCAAGCTAAAGTAAACACATAGTGAAAATATGATGGTATAGTTAATGTATGTACTAAAATCAACATCTAAGTTTAGAATTTTGAAAAGAGGCAATTATATTGGTCTGGTATGATTTATGATTTACTTTTACAGTTTATTGTTTAGTAATTGATTATAATCCAGATGTTTAAAATTCTATCCACAGTTTTAATTTTCAATTTAGTTGACTTTTGTCTTAAGACCACTCTCAAGAAAGTATATAATTTATTTTGAAGAGAAGAATATATTAGAAGAGTAAAGTTGTTCCCTGCAGTTTTCTTAATTTCATTATCAGTATACCTGTAGGAGATTTTACTAACAGTTCAGAGTATCTCCAGCAGCAATAACACACAGCCATAACCCCTACCATCTTTGGTTAATGGTTCTTTCTATGTTCATACAATCACTGTAAGGCCTATTATAGTTGTTTAAACTTTTTTCTAGCCAGCAGGTAGGCATATCCAGCAATCATGACTTAAATTTAAACTACATTTTACTTGAACGTATGTTATACAGTAAAACAACTTTAAAGTAATTTTTTTTCTTATGCTCTCTCTAGTCTCTAAAAAGTATCTATCTCAGTCAGACTAATTTATTAAATTTAATGATGCAAAATCTGAGTATGGACAGAAAAAGCAATGGATCTGACAGGATAAAAGAGTGAGAAAATTTAGCAAGAAAGGTCTAGTCAGTGTACATTGAAGAGGTGAGACAAGGAATAATATATTTCCTTCTGGCTAAGGAGTAAAGATAGTTTTTATGGTTTAGAAAGAAAGAAAAAGAATCCTAACTATAGAGGATACAACAGAAAGTAAAGATTTTTGTATGCTTTTGTTCACAGAAACCAAATATTTGTGTACCTTCCATGGAGAAAAGCAATGAACACCAAAAGTTAATTTTTTTTAAAAAAGCTGTACTGGCCCAAAAGACTGTCCAGACCACCTGAATATCCTTCCCTGTAGTGTTTTTAGGTGCAAATATGAAGACATAAATAACGAAACCTGTCATTGAGAAGATGCTATTGGATAATTCAGAGTAATGTAAATATCATCACAAGGATTTTTGCATCTGTGTTTGAGGGATGTTGGATTGTCTTAATCTGCGTCTGTAATTTTTTTGTCTGGCTTTGGTTTTATGGTAACTGGCCCATAAAGTTAGTTAGAAAGTGTTCATTTCTCAACTATTTTCAGAAAGAGTTTGTGTAAAATTTTTATTTCCTCCTTAAATGTTTGAAACAAACAAAAGAAAATAATAAACCCTGTGTGTTAGAATACTAGTCCTCCAAAGGTAGTCACGCCCTAATCCTCAGAACCTGTGAATTGTATGTTAAATGGCAAAAGGGACTTTGCAGATATGATTAAGGATATGGACGTTGAATTGGAGAGATTTCCTCAGTTATCCAGTTAGGCCCAGTATAATTATGTGAATCCTGAAATGCAGAGGGTCTTTCCAGGGCTGTGGCTACAGAGGAAATGTGAGGAGAGAGGAAAGGTGAGAGAGATGACAAATAGCTGGCTTTTAAGATGGAGGAAGAGAAGATGGAACACCTTGGATTCTGGGATCTTTTGGAATCTGTAAAAGGCAAAATAACAGATTGTTCTCTAGAGACTCCAGAAAGCATTGCAGTCATTCTGTAAATTTCTTGCACTTCAAAGTTAAGGAATAATTTGTCATGTATGTAGTTAAAATGATATTCCATGATTAAAGCTAGAAAGTTGGATTAGACCCAGAATTTTCCTAAGCAACAGTCATTGGTAGAAGAGAGAGAATACATATTTACAAAATTCTCAAGGAGGAACGTAGTAGATAAATAGGCAAACCAGAATGAATAGCTGGCTGAATTGTAAGAGGTCACCCAGGAATTTCAGGTTTCTTTATTCTTGTAGTTCTGTAATGCCTTAGGATGTTTTATTCATTTACATGGTCAAAAACTAGAGCATTCAGGGCTTCCCTGGTGGCACAGTGGCTAAGAATCCACCTACCAATGCAGGGGACACGGGTTCGAGCCCTGGTCCGGGAAGATCCCACATGCCATGGAGCAGCTAAGCCCGTGCGCCACAACTACTGAGTCTGCTCTCTAGAGCCTGTGAGCCACAGCTACTGAGCCCGCGTGCCACAACAACTGAAGCCCTGGCGCCTAGAGCCCGTGCTTTGCAACAAGAGAAGACACCACAATGAGAAGTCCGCACACTGCAATGAAGAATACCGCCTGCTCGCCATAGCTAGAGAAAGCCTGCGCACAGCAACAGAGACCCAACACAGCCAAAAATAAATAAATAAATTTATATTAAAAAAAAAAACTAAAGCATTCATAATATGTCACTCCTGCAGCTTGCAAGAGGAAGGAAATAGTAAATAGAGGACAAGCAGCTTCCTTCTGTGGATACGCTCAACAAAAGCTGCCTATCTCATTTCTGCATACCAGTGACCAAAACATTGCTATATACAACACTGTCATTAGATGCAGAGGAGACTTTGGTTGGACCAGTGCTGTGTGGCCATGTGCTCATTTGAAACTTGTGGATCCTATTACTAAAAGAAAAACATCAGGCAAAAGTTAGGAATCTATTAAAAGTATCTGCTTCACTATACTCAAGTCTCTATGTATGTAATTGTCAGTCACTCTTCAGAGAACTAACTAGTTACTGAATGGAGCTCATCATGCAGATTTTTGGGAAGAGTCACTGTACTTTGGAGCCAGTCAAGAGATGGCTCTTCATTTTCTGTTGATCTTTACCTAAAAGACACATTTTCTTCTCTACCCAATATAAATTGGGGAAGAATGAGCAAGATTACTGCAAAAAGCGGGGGTGGGGGGAGGGGAGTGCGGAAAGCATACTGCAGTCAGTATTTTATAGCAATTATTAACCTCTGTTGGTGGTAATTGTGAGAAATTTCCACGATTATCCCCCTGGCAACCCTAGTTCTATCCTTTAGAAATTCTCTTTTCCATTATCCTCAGTGGTGCCTGGCTTTTCACTGTAGAAAGACCTTTCTAGTCAGTTATCCTCTTTGGCCCCATCTAAAGTGGGCACTGAAGTCTATGGACTGAACAGACTTTGCAGCCTTGTGATTGTGGGCTTATATTTCTTTGGGGATACAGATAGCCTCAGAGGCTTTTGGTTTATTTGCTTCCCATGATTTCAGCAGTTACAGATCACATCTGGTCACAATTCTTGAGAAGCCAGCTGAAACAGCAGGCTTGGAGTGAGCTGGGAAGACCACTACCATTAATCTCTTCTTTGCAGCTGAGCTGCCTCCACTGTCTGGCCCTTAACTGGAGGCTCTAGAAAAAGACACTGAATGTCAGTCCTATCTCCTGCTTCTTGGACTTCAGAAGCCTTTGGCTTTCCCGCCACTGAGGCCCAAAGTTACCGAAATTTCAATCAGTTTAAATTGTAGGCCATATGCATAGAAATTTTCTTAAAGCAGAGTTGAATTCCCTTCTATCTCTGCTTGCAAATTAACTGATTTTTCCCTGATTGAATCCCTTTCTTATGTCTGCCAAAAGCATCAAGAAGCACCAGTACTTTCAGTTTTTTAAATCGCAGATTCAATAAGCACATGCTCTGTGTTCTACATGTGCTCCATGTCCATACATGGGGGACAGTTTTACCACCTGTATTGCCAAGATAATTGTAAACTTTCTACCCTGCATTATAAATATATTGCCTGCATGCCAGCTGCTAAGCCAGTGCCACCTACTTTAGATTTTTTTTGGTTATGAGAGCATCATGCTTTCAAGTATCAATTTCATGTATTCATGGAGTGTAAATTAAGCCTCTGTAACAGAGTTCCAACAGAAAAATGAATATTTTTTCTTCTCATGTAATATTGCAGAGGATATTTGATGGTTCACAGTGGGTAGAAAGCTCTGTTCTATAAGGACGTTTAAGTTCTTGGTAAAATACTCCCTAAGGTGTTACCCTAGTCTTCACTGCCAACTGGCACACTAATTTTGCCTTATAGCACATAGGATAAAGGAATTGAAGGGCAAACCTCTTTTTAAGGAGGTGATATATAATCTGTGCACATCATTTCCACACACAACCTAATGGCCATGGTTCGCCACAAAACCATACCTGTTTACAAACCAAGCTAAGAAATATGCTTGCACGAACTCAGTAGTTCTATTACAATAAGGAAGAAGACTTTTGTGGAAAAATTAGCAACCTTTGCTGTATATCAGAAATAATACAACTACTGACTTTTATTGTGTTCCAGGGACTTTGTTAGATCAACATCTGCTATCAATGTGTTACTCATTATTTTCTCTATTTATGAAATAATCAATCTTAGTCTCATGTTATGAGTGCGATGTCCAGATTATTACACCCATCTGTGGATTCCAGAACTATAAATTCTTACACATTATTACATAAGTATTTACTGATGTATTGTGTAATTATAGATTCTTAGAGGTAAACAATGGATTAGTGAAGAGTTACATTCAACTTATCATTTTATAGATAAGAAAACTGGTTTTGAAAAGTAGCATATATCTGAATTACTTCAGGAACTGTAACAAGGAAACAAGACTTTCAGAATCTAACTTATTCCTTTTTAAAAGGCTCTTAATTATAATGTTATATATGCACAACATACATGGAAAGCACTCACACTTGATATACATACAGAACGTTGTGAGGACCTGCAATGCACAAAACAGTAGCTGCTACCCACGAGACTATTATAAATTTAAATTAAGATGAAAGAAAATTAATATAATTCCTCAGTCACTCTAGCCATATTTCATACACATAGAAGCTGCAGAGGATTGGTGGCTAATATATTGGACAGCAAAGATATAGTTCCCATCATTGCAGAAAATTTTATTGCATAGTACTTGTCCAGACACTAGATAGAGTTTGGTGAATACAAATATAACCAAGGCTTACAAGAACTTGATTTGATTGATAAACTGAATAATACATTAAACTATTCTTGTGAAAAATGTCTAGGACTTCACTGATGGTGCAGTGGTTAAGAATCCGCCTGCCAGTGCAGGGGACACAGGTTTGAGCCCTGGTCTGAGAAGATCCCATATGCTGTGGAGCAGCTAAGCCCGTGTGCCACAACTACTGAGTCTACACTATAGAGCCCACGAGCCACAGCTACTGAGCCTGTGTGTGCAATTACTGAAGCCCGCCTGCCTAGAGCCCATGCTCTGCAACAAGAGAAGCCACCGCAATGAGAAGCCCGTATACTGCAATGACAAGTATCCCCCGCTAGCCACAACTAGAGAAAGCCTGCATGCAGCTATGAAGACCCAACACAGCCAAAATAATAATAATAATATTATTGCTAATATTAGTGATATTAGTAATATTAGTAATATGTCACTAATTAGTGATATAGTGATATTAGTAATATAGTGATAAAATTATGTATTATTACTCTAAGCTTCTGGACTAACTTGGTATAGAAAAATATTATTATGCCTTTGTGGTAGTTTTTTTTCATCAAACCACAGTGAAGAGATTGGTTCAAGATGGTGGAGAAGGACATGCACTCACTCCCTCTTGTGAGAGCACCAGACTCACAGCTAACTGCTGAACAATCATCGACATGAAGGAACTGGAACTCACCAAAAAAGATACCCCATATCCAAAGAAAAAGGAGAAGCCACAACGAGACAGTAGGAGGGGTGCCATCACAATAAAATCAAACCCCATAACCGCTGGGTGGGTGACTCACAAACTGGAGAATACTTATACCACAGAAGTCCACCCACTGGAGTGAAGGTTCTGAGCCCCACGTCACACTTCCCAAACTGGGGGTCTGGCAACGGGAGGAGGAATTCCCAGAGAATCAGACTTCGAAGGCTAGCGGGGTTTGATTGCAGGACTTCGACAGGACTGGGGGAAACAGAGACTCCACTCTTGGAGGGCACACACAAAGTAGTGTGCGCATCAGGACTCAGGGGAAGGAGCAGTGACCCCATAGGAGACTGAATCAGACCCACCTGTTAGTGTTGGAGGGTCTCCTGCAGAGGCGGGGAGCAGCTGAGGCTCACTGTGGGGACAGGGATATTGGCAGCAGAAGTTCTGGGAAGTACTCCTTGGCATAAGCCCTCCTGGAGTCTGCCATTTACCCCACCAAAGAGCCTGTAGCCTCCAGTGCTGCGTTGCCTCAGGCCAAACAACCAACAGGGAGGGAACTCAGCACCATGCATCAGCAGACAAGTGGATTAAAGTGGGCAACACCCAGCTCTACCCACCACCAGTCACATCAGGAAGCTTGCACAAGCCTCTTAGATAGCCTCATCCACCAGAGGGCAGACAGAAGAAGCAAGAAGAATTATAGTCTTGCAGCCTGTAGAATGAAAACCACATTCACAGAAAGATAGACAAAATGAAAAGGTATCTTGTACCAGACGAAGGAACAAGATAAACCCCCAGCAAAACAATTAAATGAAGCTAGGCAACCTTCCAGGAAAAGAATTCAGAATAACGATAGTAAAGATGATCCAGGACCTCAGAAAAAGAATGGAGGCAAAGGTTGAGAAGATGCAAGAAATCTTTAACAAACAAAGACCTAGAAGAATTAAAGAACAAACCAAACAGAGATGAACAATACAATAACTGAAATGAAAAATACACTAGAAGGAATCAACAGCAGAATAACTGAAGCAGAAGAATGGATTAAGTGACCTGGAAGACAGAATGGTGGAAATCACTGCCACGGAACATGATAAAGAAAAAAGAATGAAAAGAAATGAAGACAGCCTAAGATACCTCAGGGACAACATGAAATGCATCAACATTTGCATTATAGGGGTTCCAAAAGGAGAAGAGAGAGAGAAAGGACCCAATAAGATATTTGAAGAGATTATAGTCGAAAACTTCCCTAACATGGGAAAGGAAATAGCCACCCAAGTCCAGGAAGTGCAGAGAGTGCCAAGCAGGATAAACCCAAGGAGAAACATGCCAAGACATATAGTAATCAAAGTGACAAAAATTAAAGACAAAGAAAAATTATTAAAAGCAACAAGGCAAAAATGAAAAATAACGTACAAGGGAACTCCCATAAGTTTAACAGCTGATTTCTCAGCAGAAACTCTACAGGCCAGAGAAACTCTACAGGCACGATATATTTAAAGTGATGAAAGGGAAGAACCTACAACCAGGATTACCCATCAAGGATCTCATTCAGATTCAACAGAGAAATCAAAAGCTTTACAGACAAGCAAAAGCTAAGAGAATTCAGCACCACCAAACCAGCTCTACAACAAATACTAAAGGAACTTCTCTAAGTGGGAAACACAAGAGAAGAAAAAGACCTACAAAAACAAACCCAAAACAATTAAGAAAATGGTAATAGGAACATACGTATCAATAAATACCTTAAATATGAATGGATTAAATGTTCCAACCAAAGACACAGGCTTGCTGAATGGATACAAAAATAAGACCCATATATGTGCTGTCTACAAGAGACCCACTTCAGACCTAGAGACACATACGGACTGCCTCAACATAATAAAGGCCATATATGACAGACCCACAGCAAACATCATTCTCAGTGGTGAAAAACTTGAAGCATTTCCTCTAAGATCAGGAACAAGACAAGGATGTCCACTCTCGCCACTATTATTCAACATAGTTTTGGAAGTGTTAGCCATTTGGAAGTCCTAATTTGAATGATTTTTATAATAATTGGGTTTATATCCTCAGATTAAATTACTTTAAGGTGTAATAATTCCTTCTAAAATATCTTTGTTTTTATTCAGTGTTCTGACTGCATTTGCAGAGATCATTTATAATCAGCATTTTATATTTATGTGTTTGAAGACTTCTTTCTCATCCTCCTTTTTTCTTTAACATTTTATCAATTAGTGCTATAATTCATTTTCAAGACAGTTTTCATAAAAATATGTATTTGGCTTTATTTTCTTTATTTTTATATGTTAAAATATTTTCTTTTGTCTTAACAATAGGTGACAATTTGGTATTACTAAATTATTTATGGTTCTTCTTAAAACTATGTTTCATTTATTTTTTGAGTAGAGCATTGAGATTTGTAGCAAAGAATAAAGTCAACTAATTTTTGTTCCTTTGAGGAAAACCATTTTCTTCCTTATTTCACGTTTGATATTTTCTTAAATAAAAAGACCATTTTTAATGTAACTGAGTCAAATCTTTGTACATTTAAGAATGATTAATTCCACTATTTGATTATTGCTTCTATTTTTTTTAATGTTTCAGCTTCTGAAACCTTCCATATCTGAGTTGGATTTAATTTTCTGAATATGTCTTTGTATATCCATGTCACTTTTTAATGTACTTTTTTTTTCTACTGTGGTCTTAAAAATGATTACTCAAAATAACCCCTATGTAGTATCACAGTTTTTTGCAATATCAATTATGTCCTTTACATACTGAAGAGAAAACTTGTTTTATTTTAGTTTTGCTACACAATATTAGAAAAACTCTCCTCTCCACCCCTGAAGCTAGAAGAAGGGTAGCCTATGACTGTTTTGCATACCGTGAGATTAAAGCAAGGGCATATAGAAAAAAGGCAGAGGTGAGACTAAGTGAGCGTACGGAATGAGAATAAGGCGATGGTCTCACCACCTGATCAGCAGCACTTTGGTGCCTGTTTCTGCTCTTCTAGCCTTCCTTGCTTTTTTACCGTTGTTGATCCTATTTTCTGTCATTTTCTTAGGGGCTGTGGTTTTTTTTCAATATATTCTTCGAATGAAATATTTCCTGATTGTCAACCGTATCTGCTATTTGCAACAAAGATTCTGATTAATATACTTTGGGTGCTATCTGACATTATTTTTCTGTTTAAAAGTTATTTATTTCTATCCCTACATTCAAATGTGTCTATTCTCTATCATAATTTTTTTCAGGAAGACACAAAACTGTTTTATATTTCTGGGTAGAACCAGTAGATTTCATTTCTATTTTTTATGTATTTGTCAAACTCTCTGGAATATACTATATGCTCAGAAAATACTTTCTCTTTTAAAGGAAGAATTCAAGGGAAAACTGTGAGAATAGAAAGTTCAACAAGAAAGAAAAACAACATACTTTAAAATAATCATTTTGATAGTAAAATACTTATCCAAAATAATAATAGCCACTGAAAACCTCTTTATTTTGCTAAAAAAAAATTTAAAAACCTTCTTCTAAGGTAATCTCTCTTATGTTTTTACTAGAGAAGTATTTTAAGTTTTCTTTATCTATTTTGTCTTCTAAGTGACAAGAACTATCTGACTTCCTTTGCCTCCTATGAACAGAGTTTATTCATTTATCCAAAGTCTCTGCTAAATGAAAATGACAATTATTTTTGTTTTTCTTAAATTCACAATCTCCTCTTTGTTTGTTTGTTTGTTTTATCAGTTTTTCCCGATAGTCCATTGGAAAAACAATGGTCTTTGAAAAAATGAATGACTGATCTATTTTTATGCATCCAGGTTGTTAATTTCACTTACTTCCTGATTTATCTGTGCATGAATAATAACTCACACAAGGAGCTGTTGTTTCCTGCACAGGGATTTCTTTTTATAGCACTTCTCCATCATACCTGCAGAGTATCTATATCTTAACTATCCAGTGTAGTTAATGTGCACATTTTAAGCAAACAATGTATCAAAGTAAGGTCACCAAAAACATCTACTAAAAAGTTCATAGGTGATAATCTAACCCCTAGAAAACAGTATTGAGACTGCTGAGGTGAAGACTGAACAGGACACAAAGAGAAAGACATTAACTCCCTCCAGACAGAAGTCAGGAGCAGAGAATGGGAGCTAGTGATTTGGAAGGCCTGGTGACGTGAAGGTGACTGCATAGAAATCCAGAAGATTGTCACTGACCTTACTAACACTGCCCAGTAATAAAACAAAGACACGTGACATAGGCAAGGAAATATAAATTATTGTAGAGCTATATTATACATTTACAAAGCAGAAATTTTTGCATACTATTTTAAATTCGTATGTAAACAAAAAAGTTTGAATTTTGGAGTTAATTATAATTGTATAAAATAAATATCTTGATTATTTTAATGCTAGAAGAGAATAAGATACCAAGGCTATTTCAACATAGTAAATAAATTTTAGGTGGTGTGGCAATTATCCAAGTAAAAATTCAGTGAGCCATACTAGATAAAATATATACGTTCAATGGCAATTTATAATCATAGTTAAAATTTTCCAAAAATTGCCAAAGAAACCTTTTGTATAATATCCACTCTGTGCCTGTTTCACAGATGACCTGGATTTCTCCAAGGTGAATTCTGTGTACAAACTATCACAATCAAAATGATGTGCTCTGGCATTGGTTTGGACTGAATGTTCGTATCCTGCCCCAGCCCCAAATTCACACATTGAAACCTTAAACCCCGGTGTGATGATATTTTAAAGAGGAATTTCTAAAGAAGTAATTAAGGTTTAATAAGGCAGTAAGAGTGGGGCCCTGATCCAATAGAATTTGTGTCCTTATAAGAAGCAATAACAAAAGAGCTCATTCTCTCTCTGTACCTGCATGTGCCAGGAAAAGCCATGTGGGGATACAGCTAAAAGGCAGCCATATGTAAGCTAGGGAAGAGAGCACTCATAAATCAACTATGCTGTCACCCTGATCTCAGACTTCCAGCTTCCAGAACTGTGAGAAAATACATTTCTGTTGTTTGAGCAACCCAGTCTGTGGTATTTTGTTATGGCAACCTAAGATGACTAAGATAGGCATTTATGGTATTCTCTCTAAAGAAAAAATAATATCATCTAAGCTAGGTGATATTAACAGCATGGGTCTCTTTAACAATCAAATACGTGAAGAAACAGTACGGAATTATGCAAACATTACTGAAGTTCTTAAATTTAGATGTGGAGGGAAAATACACAAACATCTCTCATGTGCTGTCTGCAGTCTCCCACTGTAAATCACAATAAATCCATAGGACCTGCTAATATATACTCCTTAAATATCCAAATGATTGCTATTCTAGTAAATAATTCACATATTGAAATAGTTTTCTACACTATTTGCATATGTCCATGAAACACGAGAAAGATTTGAAGATAACATTTGCTTATGCTTAAGATAATTTGAGCTTGGCTATGCATATTTCATTAAATTCCTCTGCCAGTACATCTGCAATATGATGCAAAAGTTCTAGGAAAATCACATTCTCATATATTTGTTAAAAAAAGTAATGCTAGGCTCAAAATGGAGTCACTTGTGCTAAGCGCCATGTCAGCAAATCAAGACTTAATTCCTAATCAAATTGTAGTTATAATCTCCCCCAGGAATGTAGTCTTAACCAGTTGGTCTGGAATTTTCTGGTCAGCACCAGTGAGGTAATCTGCCACGTAGGCCCTTTTCTACCCCCAAAGGATGACGAGGTAATCTACTTTCTCCTTTTCCCTTCCCCCTCCTGCCTATAAAAATCTTACATTTTGTACAATTCCTTGGAGCTCCTCTCTCCTTGCTAGTTGGGATGCTGCCTGATTCATGAATCATTAAATAAAGGCAATTTAATCTTCAGATTTACTCAGTTGAATTTTGTTTTTTAATAATCTACATTATTGAATATATAGTTATTTATTCTCTGAGAACCAATTTCCAGTATATGTGTATAGGGAGAGAAGTTGAAGAACTCATCTTCTTTCCTGGCAAGGACTCAGCCAGTGAAAAGCCATGGGCCCTTCGTTTACTATAGAGCTTCCAACTTCCTTTTCTCTCTCTGTAAAAGTGTTCTTCTCTTGCCCTGCAGGGACTTGCACATGGCTTGCTGTAGTTGCAGACCCAGAATTAAAATTCTCTGCTGATCCAAATAATCCCATCTTTGCTGGAGAAATATCTGGCAGTCTGTTTATTTCAGATCAAAACCCCACACACATCTAAACAGTTCTCAGGACACCAGCTGGTGTCCTACAGTTCAACTCAATTCTGACACTATCCACCCTGAGATACCATCAAATTCCATGGTTTGAGGGCTCAGTTCTACCAGACCCCTCACCCTCACTTCAGACACAGTAAGCCTAGGATATCACATTTTACTTACTAGATATTAATTATAAAAGGATATAACTCAGGAATAGCCAGAAGAAAGAAATGAATAGGGCAAGGTATGGGGAAAGGATTCAGAGCTTCCATGCCCTCTTCAAGCATGCCACTCTCCAAATCTCCACATGTTCGCCAACCCAGAAGCTCTCCTAACCCGGTTATTTTGGGGTTTACGGAGGCTTCATTACATAGGTATGACTGAGTCTATCATTGGTCATTGGAGATCAGTTCAACCTCCAGTCCCTCTTTTCTCTCCTGAGATGGGGATGGGGATGGGCTGAAAGGTTCAACTCTCTAATGACATAGATGATTTTCCTGGTAACCAGACCCCAACCTGAGGTAAGGTCCCAAAGTCCCCTCATCAATGCAACAAAAGACACCTTTGTTGCTCTCTCACTTAAGAAATTCCCAGGGATTTGGGAGCTCTGTGCCAGAAAGGGGGTAAACACCAAATATATATTTCTTATAAATCACAGTATCAAAATAGTCATCTTGAAAATCCAGAAATGTAAAAAAAATTGCTTCAGGAAACTCCATACATTTCATGAATTTAATGAATTTTAATCCAGATTAGCTTTGAAATAATCACATAATATTCTGGTACCTGTGATTAAGTTTCTAATGCTACATAAAGGACAATGCCAAAAACACTTAGTTTTGTGACTAATAGTATTCTCTTAGCTTTACGATAATGGAATCTTGAATGCTAAGCGATTCCTCCAGTTTGATAATGTAATATGAATCGGATTATTGAATTGTATTTGCACCCTTTTGAACATTCAAAACGAATCACAGTAATCCAAGTTTGAGCTGTTTATTTTTCCACTAGAATATAATGAAGTCAAGGTGATAGGAAAGGTTGTCTATACTGCGTAGTATTTCTTCTTCCACTCTATCCTCCAGTGTAAAAATATTTATTTCTGACTTTACAAATCCTGAAATTCAGGGTATGGTTATATAGAATATTAGTCTTCAGACTATAAAACAAGAGCTGTAATAGTATTATTGTCCTGTTTTATGAGGAAATAATTTGATTCCAACTAAATGAAAATAAAGGCAAGATAATAAAACTAAGGATAAATGCTCAGAAAAATAATTATATGTATTATTTTACCCTCCTTACTGAGGGGTATTCTTTTCTGGAAGGAGCTTCTAAAGAAATAGGACTTGATGAGAACAAAGAGGGTGCATGCATAATTTGTAAATATAATTAGGAAATATCTCCTTGACAAAAGTGGTCATTCCTTGACTTCCGAAGGAACTTCTCTATCTCTAGGGTCTGTAAGGCCAGTCTCACCTGCCTCTTCTGTCCTTTTAGCCTCAACCTTTGCCTCAACTCCAAAGAAATGCCTGACTAGCAGAGGTTAGAGAGGAGAATAAATATACATTCTATTCTCAGTTTAATAAACTCAGCAATTCTAATTACAGCTTCTCTATTTGTTGCTTATCCTTAGGTTTTAGAACACAATATAACCATCGCTTCTCTGAGCTAGTCTTACGACAGGTATAGTGATTACAGCACAATATTATATTCTTAAAACTCTTCGATAAAACATTGGGGGGATAAAAAAGCAAGCTTATATTTCTAGGAGGTTTGAGAATGGAGATATAGTTTATGAAAATAAATATTATTTACTATATTAAAATGCAATAAATGCTATAGAGGAAAATAAAGCAGAGGGCAGAATAAAGATTTCTGGGAATAAATTTAAATTTCATATTGGTTTTCCAGGGAAGGCTTCACATTTGATTTGTGAGCAGGAGCAATCTCTCCCCCTCTTGCTTTTAACTCCTTTTTGCACATCTGCCCCTTACGTACTGACTTCTATTCTTTCAAAATTCAAATATCATGGAAACCATAGAATCTCTTCCTTTAATACTGTCAACTCTTATCCCCTTACCTGCTCTTTTACCCTTACTTGGGAAAGCCTTGCCCCTAATTAAATATAACTCTGTTGCTATTCATTTGCTAGCATCTATTTAGCTTAAATTGGCTGGAGAAAACACACACACATGCACGCAAACACACGCACACACCAGGGTGACTGGTCTCATGTTAAATACATGACTATGGCCACAGAAGGGCTCTTAATTCTGCTTAGCAAATACACAAATTCTAAACCATTTATTTGAAGATATGTCAGGTGTGTCTACCTGTGCGCAAAAGAAAATACTAACAATAAAAGAAAAATAGAAAATGTCTATATCAGTGCGTGTACATTCGATTAACATCCCAATGTTGTACTTCCCTTTAAAACATACAATGGGATGTTATTCAGCCTTAAAAAAAAGAAGGAAATCCTGTCGTATGTGAAACTTGGGTGAAAATGGAGCACATTACGCTAAGTAAAATAAGCTTGTCACAAGACAAATACTGCTACTCCACTTATCTCAGGCCTCTAAAATAAATCAAACTCACAGAAATAGATATTAGAATCGTGATTTCCAGGTACTGGGGGGAGGAGGAAACGAGGAGTTGCTCTTCAATGGGTATAAAACTTCAGCTTTGCTCGATAAATAGATTCTAGAGATCTGTTGTACAACAGTGTGCCTATAGTTAATAATACTGTGTAATGTACGCAAACATCACAAACATTTGTTAAGAGGGCAGGTCTTAGATTGGCTTGCTAGGTGACCAGAAATAAATTCTCCCCCAATCCAGGGGTTCAGTGCATTCCAGCTTTATATTTTTTGCTCTAATATCCTGTGTGGCCGTGCTCAGTTCAGATTTAAACCCAGTTCAAAAAACCACAGGTTCGGGAAGATATTGTGCAAGACTTTTGTGTTAATGCTGTGCTGTACATTCCTAACATTTAATCTGTATAATGTACCTGTTCACTCTGCATTTTTTAGATTGTTGACTTCCCATTAGAATGAGAAGTTTGGTTTTGGTTCATAATGATTACTATTTCATGTTAATTGACAGAGATGAAAATACCTATTTTTCAATAATATTTTGATTTTTAAAATGTTTTCTATAAAGTATTCAGAAACTAATATTCAAGTAATACATATTTATTAGATAACTAGGTACACTATTTGGTAATATCTCATAATTACATTACCTTTATGCTATAGCTCCAAAAGTTAAATTCAAACTTTTGTTTCACTCCTGAATTGTTATTTAAACATTTTGCTAGTGGGAGTCAGTTTTTAAATTTTGAGATTTAAAATTAAGAAATGATTACATTCATTCATGTAATTAATTACATTTTGAAGGATGTTTCTTATATGATCAATACATTTTATCTTTTTGATATTATCTTGCAAGTGAAATAAGAATCCAGGAGGCAGGGATATACTTCTCATTTATAACTATGACATCATTCAATGGAAAGCATAAGTCAAATCGTCAATCTCTTTTTTAGGGAAGAGACAGTAGATCAGAACAAAATGCTAAATATGTAATTTTGATTCACTAAGTAGTATTAATACCTACTCTAGGAAATATTGTGTGTTTGTAATTTAGCAGATCATTTGAGCTATAAGAAAGTTTCATTTACCGTATCATTTACTTAACTTATCAACTCTAAAACTTTTTGAGTTAAATCACTAACTAAACTCCTAATAATAATGAAGAATGATGAAGAAACTACAATGAATCATAAGGTAAATTATTACCATATGTCTAGGTGTAATCAGCTTTCGACCTACATGTCTTTGTTATGCAGTACTTAAGAAATAAAGGATTCCATGCCAACAATTCACTCAATTCAGTGTAACTCTTTGTGGATGGTACACAGTTTAAGTACTCAAAATCTTGATCAAGGGTTATGGACATAAGTAGATAAAAAGTGCCTGAATTGGATTATTAGTTGACACGGGGAAAGGAGCAACCTCGTTGGGCACTAGGATGATAAAGATTTGAGAAACTAACGGCAAGGCAAGATGGAAGAAAAATGGTAAATATTTCTGAGAAAAATGAGGCAAATTGTGAATTTTTCTGCTGGGTACACTGCTTGGGCTGATTGGTCTGTATAAGAGCCAAAAATGTCAGGTATATATTTTCTCCTCTACCTGTTTTTGTGAAGTAGTATCCAGATTCCTTCTCCTTAAACATATTTTCCACCTTTGGTTATTAGTTAAAATAAGGCAGTAGAGGGACTTCCCTGGCGGTCCGGTGGTTAAGACTCCACACTTCCACTGCAGGGGGCACAGGTTTGATTCCTGGTTGGGGAGCTATGATCACATGGGGCACGGCCAAAAAAAAAAAAAAAAGGCGGCAGTAGAGTTGAGACTGAGCTCTGAGCATAGACCCTGATACTAGAGTGCCTGAGGTTGTTCCCTAGCTCTATTTTGGGGGGCAAGTTTTATGAGTTTTCTGCACTTAAATTTCCCCTTTGTGAAACAGAGCTAACCAAAGTACCTAATTTATAATATTTTGTGAGCATGTTAAATAAGCTTTTATTTAAATATAATGTAATCATTCTAGGCAAGAGGTACACATTTGAAAAATGCCTATATGTCTCTTCAAAAAATTAATAAGTATTCAATAAGAAATTATTCTTCATTTTTACTGATATGAAAGTGTTAATAGACTACAAATGCAAGCTATCCCAGGAAAGCTGGACAGGTGCTGGGGTAACAGGTATCCCCTCAGTTTGTTGCTTTCAGGTACAATAAACCTTGTGGGAAGTCTTCAGTTTGTGGTTCTACCAGAACATGGTCTGACACTGTGTCCCATGAGCCCAGAAATTAGGAAGCATGTGAGCTAGGTTTGGCATTCAGTACTTTGTCACTTTATGCTGACTATAGCCAAGAACTTCTCACCTCTGGGGCATTTATTTCAAGAGTATCTTAGACAAATTACCCTTGGAATCAACGGATGGGTTCATGTTCCAGGAGCCAAGGAGGACAACACATAGTCCAAGAAATATGGCCGCTAGTGGTGTCCTAGCTGGTTCAGCTCCAGGCAGCAGTCTTGTATCTTTGCAGCTGTCGTCCCTTTTAATATTATCCAAACAAACTCCCAGGGTTACCACCCTGCCAAGATGGATGTGCTGCAAAATGGGACTTCTCAGTAATTTTAAATTCTTGATATTAATACATTCAAATAGATTTGATTCATACATTAAGTGGATTCAAATTCATTTAATTCATTTAAAAGTTCAAGAAGTTGAAATGCTACAGTTGCTCATAGAAAATAAAGTGAAGGTATTAAATCATTTAATTTCATCTGTTGTAAATTTTTAAAAGATGGTAAAAAGACAGATGCAAAATATTTTAGTTATGTAAAAATGATAGTTGTGTCTTTATCTAAAATTTGAAGAGACGATTATTAAAATTTATTATAAAAAACTACATGAGGTCATTTCCAGTGTAAAACCTGATATGAAAATGTTTATTAATGGAAGCAAGCTGTTTTAAAACTGTTAATAATTTATTTTAAAATCTTCTTTATATTTGATATTTAGTATATCCCTTAATATTGTGTATTTTATTTTTTACTGTAATATATAATGCACAGAATTAAATTTTACCAAACCATATATGGATGCTCCCAAGTCCCCCAAATTATCTCCAGTATATGCCCACTGTAATGTATTATAATTTTCTGTACATTCCAGAACATTAAAGAGGTAGGAAAGTTGTCTCCCAGAACTCAGACACCAATCTCTGACCAAAATACTGGATTTAAAAAAATGTTTTCCTTAGCCAATGCTGAGATACTGAACATGAACTTAGACCTTTCTTTTACCTAATGATGAGATCATGCTCAGGGGGATATTAGGTTCCCTAATAGAGAATTTCAATTGAAATTGGAACTTCTATTGAATATAATTAAAAATTGAATTTCCATGAATTGTTTAATTCAAGATGATAAGACATTATTTGTTGAACATTAATGCAGTCAAGTTGATGCCTTCGCATATATTTATAACACCAGATAAAACTTAAGTTTTCCTTCTCCTTAGAAAGGGAGTAGGAAGAGTTTATTACATACATTTAGATTACTATAAGCCTCTGCTAAAAATGTTTTAATCTTCCATCAAATACGTGTAGAAGTTCAGAGCAATTGGTTGGAGTACTCAGACTTGCACAGAATTAAAATAAAAGTTGGAATAGCTTGAAATAAAATAAAAACAGACTGAAAAAATAAATATTCCTTAATGAGAGAAAATAATACATTTATTAATAATATTTCAAGGGGGTAAATTTTGCTGGATGTAAATTCAGCAGTAGGTATAAAGCTAGAACTTCACATACTACTAAATTTACATATATGTGTGTGTATATATATATATATAAATATACATATATAAGATCTCTCTATATAAGTTTAACTTTGTGTGTATATCTCAGATTATTTTACTTGTATGGATTTATTCTAATGAATTAAATATAAGCATGTCTGATGTACAAATATTTATGAGGTATTTTAACTAAAAGAATAAATGTCAAAATTAGAGTGTTAATGAATTGATCATATAATATTCACGCAAGATAATAATGATAATAGCATTAGTTGGCAAATATCAATGCCTATTATACATTATAAACTGAGTTAATGGATTTTCTGTTTAAATATGCACTCTGCTTTTGCTTACCTGACATCCATTTCCAACCTTATACTACCTTCTTTGCCTCTACTGTAGACCCTGAAGCAGGGAATACTACTTTATCCAAGCACCCCTAGATAGCAGAACAGTTGTTATAAAGTTCCAGACAATGAGATAGAAGCAGAATCCATTGTACCCACCCCTTTTTCCCCATCATTCTTTTCCTGAACTGACTGTGGTTATGACAGCTAGAATTATGTCAGCCATAAGGGAAAGGCCAAGAAAATCAGAGATATTAAACAGGCCCTATGGTCAAATTGTTAAACCAACGTCATCAAATTAGCAAATTGTACCTTCTAACTTCTTATTTTATATGAGGATAATATATATATGCATATGTATTTACATACATTATATATATATTTGTGTGTATAATTTTCATTAGAGTCATGTAATTGTTTCTTGCAAGCTTACATATTCTAGGCTAATATTTGCACTTCATCTACTGTGGTTTCAGTAGAGGATATCAAGTTTTATGGAGGTTAAATGGCTTCTCTGAAATCACATAATTTGTTTGAGAGTTGGAGCTTGAACCAACTTTTGTGTTGTCTCCAAAACTTATGTTCTCAGCCAGTCTACAACTACTGAAATTCATGCTATGAAAGACCTGCTTTCTTTCTGCTATGAAAGAAAGTTAATGATATAGTCTTCTGAGTTTGTTTTTAGATGAACTGAATCTACTCTGCTCCTTTTTCCTCTGAGTTTTCTCTGGGTTTGTCTAATTGGAGGTACGTGCAGAATATTGGATGGTGGGAGGAGAAATAAGTATTTGTTATCCTGATTCCTTCTCTTCTGCACGCATGTTTTCCAATGGGTTCCTACCAAAAACTATGGCTCCTATACCTGGGTTCTAGAAACAGCTCTCTCCCCTCAGACCTATCAGTGGTAACAGTGGTTAGCAGACATTTGGTTCTGTCCAAAATGTCCATAAGACATTTGGCCCTATTTGATCCTATCCATTGGCATTTGGTGTGGACCAAATACGCTCATGGACATTTTGAACAGAACCTAATAAATGTCCTGCAAGGGTAACAGTTTCCCAATGTTTCTAACTTTGGGTACTTTTCCATCTCTTGTGGATTCTCTTAACTCTGTCAGTACCTTTTGTTATGGTTAATTTTGTGTATCAACCAGACTGGGATAATGGATGCCCAGGTAGCTGGTAAAACATCATTTCTGCACATATTGGTGAGGGTGTCTCAGGAAGAGATCAGCATTTGAAGCAGTAGATTGTGTACAGAAGATCTGCCCTCACCCACACAGGCACCATCCAGTCCATTAAGGAACTGAATAGAGCAAAAAGGAGGAGAAAGGGCAAATTCTCTCTCTCTCTGTCTGTCTCTGTCTCTGTGCTTGAGCCGAGATATCCATCTTCCCCTGCCCTCAGATACTGGTGCTCTTAGTTCTCAGGTTCTTAAACTGAGAGTAGGACTACACCATTGCCTGCCACCCTTCTCAGACCTTCAGACTGGGACTGAATTACATCGCAGGCTTTCCTGGTTTGTTTCTCAGTCTTGTAGACTCCAGATCACTGGACTCTTGGCCTCCATAACTGTGTGAACCAATTCCTACAATAAATCTTCTCATATATTATCTATCTATCTATCTATGTATCTATCTATCTATCTCCTATTGCTTCTGTTTCTCAGGAGAACCTGACTAATCCACCTCTAAAACACTCTCTCCATTAAACTCTCTTCAGGCACCCTGTGGCGGCAGCATGTTCTCTGGTCTCTGCCAACACTTTAAAGGATAAAATCAGCCAAGACACTATAGACTCTGCTATATTTATTACCTTTTATAATCAAAATGTAGAAAACTGTATATAAAATATTATTATATATGTTTGATTATATCTAAATTTTGAAAACCCTGAAGACTAAATGAAGATAGTGGTTATCTATAAAGTGAAGTGGACAGTGGAATAAGTGGTAACATAAGTAGATGAACAATTTTAATGCATACATTGCATTATGATTTGATGCTTAAAATATATAAAAAGAGTATGTATTCAAAGGAAAGCAAATAAAATTAATTACAGTTGTTTTAATACTAAAGGTGAATTTTTTGTCCAAAAGAATAAGACTAATATTATTTACTAAATTTATCTATAGTTATTAAGATCATGTATCCTCCTTTTTATACCCTAAAATGTGGGTGATCAAGACCTCTCACTTTTTCACTTTATCACAAGACAGTTTTTAATATAATCCCAGGACAAAAAGGAGACCAAAATGGGAGAAGTTCAGTGCAACAATATATGGAAAGAGAAAAGGATTTGACTTCTTTTTTTTAAACTTCATTTCAACTCTATTTTCATTTCAGAATGAATGCACGATTTTTCAGGGCTCAAGGAAACATCTGGAAAAACACCCAAAAGAACACTAAACTGATCCTCTAGGCTCTATGGGAGACAGTGAGCTAAGGATAATATTTGGTCGTGCTCAGGGTAAGAGCACCGGGAGGAATGTGAAGCCTGCTCAGGCTACATATATGTGCTGCAGGCAAGGCCGGTGATGTTCACTGGAACTCACAATCTAGCCACGTGTGCTTAGGAGATACAACTACTATGAATGTGATCAATTTAGGAAATGTATCCAGCCGTAGGCACCCTAACATCAGCTGATAAATACTTGATTTATAAAGCAATTTTCTGAGAATTGTTTACTTTTTTTGTAGCAGGTAGAGAAAAGTGTTCATTTGTAACAACTCTTTACCTCTATTCATTAGTAATCTTTAAAAGCTTCTATATAAGGAACAACACTTTTTTATTTTATTTAGAACTCTTAACAGCACAAATAGGGATGTTTTATTATTTCATCCTCAATAAAGAAATCTCTTAATTTTATAAAAACAAATGTGTAATCTCCCATGATTTCTTAAAAATTTTAATGCAAGCAAGGTATATACTTACAGGGAGTAAGTTGACTTTTAAGAATCTGCTTCCTCCTTTCAATACTTTTCTAATTGTATTTCTATCATGTAAATCTGTTCTGTCATTTGTATCTCTTGATTCCAAGAGTCCCAGTGAGGATATGTATTTTTCCCTAGGGAGTATCCCAGGGGAGGAGTGTGTGGAATGTATTGGTGGATCCACAGGACTAATGGCTAGGGCTATCGATGAATCATGCGAAGACTTAAGTGACAGATTTTCATGGCCACCGCAAATTGATCTTACTGTGTTTCTTGAGTTAATATCGCCTTCCCAAATGATATAGCCTTATTATAGGTTTTAGTGTACTGCATAAGGTAGTGCCTTACAATGTTTTATTTCACCCAAGGTTATGAAAGCCTGTCACTGAAGAGAGCTTATTAAAGTAGCAGGCATGCCAACTACAGAATCTATGCTTATTCATCTGTCATAAAGCATATCTACAGTCTATGAATCCTTGCACGGTTTCTAAATCATTTTCAAACTGGAACAAAAAAATAAGCATGGAAAATTCCGTTACCATTTTGTTTATCTCCCTTTCTTTTCTCTGCAATCTTAAATATTTTGGATTAAAAATTTAATACATTCAAATTATTAACATGTTACTATGTTTATTACAGTGACTCTGATCTTGAAACTTAAGTTCAGTTGGCCCTTGAACACCAGGGGTTTGAACTACATGGATCCACTTATACACAGATTATTTTCAACAAATATACAGTCAGCCCTCCGTATCCCTGGGTTCCACATTGTAGAAGGCCACCTGTGGCCCTGTAATAGCAGTATATTACACTGCAATTATTTTCTTTGTCTATAGCACAGTTAAAATGTATAAATAACCATTAAAAAATATTAAACAGGGGCTTCCCTGGTGGTGCAGTGGTTGAGAGTCCGCCTGCCGATGCAGGGGACACGGGTTCGTGCCCCGGTCCGGGAAGATCCCACATGCCGCGGAGCGGCTGGGCCCGTGAGCCATGGCCGCTGAGCCTGCGCGTCCAGAGCCTGTGCTTCGCAACGGGAGAGGCCACAGCAGTGGGGAGCCCGCTTACCGCAAAAAATAAATAAATAAATAAAAATATTAACCAAAATATTTGTATTAAAAACAATGTTGGCAATATGAGAAGTTTGAAAATTAAGTATTGGGAAAATTATCCCATATATGGCTGAACATTATTGCTTACTTGTTCTACATAATTAAAACTAGAATAACATACTGTACAATCAGCAAGTAATCAAACCAGACTATGTATATTTAGCTGTCAGCTCTAGAAATTTCCAATTTAGTGGCCATGAGTAAGATACCCTTCTGTGCCTTAACTTTCTCATTTTTAAAATGGTAGAGTAATATAAACCACCTCCGAGGTACTTGGGAAGACCATTTAACATGTACAACATGCTATAAAGTGACCTACTATTACCGAACTCAGGTTTGGTTGCTAGTTGCTCAAGGATCCAATACTGAGAGACAAGTGTTGGGTAAAAAGAAAGACAGCTTTATTCAGGAAGCCAGCAACCTGGGGGAGGAAGTGGACTCATGTCCCAAGGAACCAATTCCCAACTCCCCAGGTTTTTTTGTGTTTTTTTTTTGTACGCGGTAGAGGCAGGTAGAGGACATGGCGTCAGGGAGGTCTGTCCCAGGAAGG
Organism: Tursiops truncatus; assembly: GCF_011762595.2. Lineage (NCBI taxonomy): Eukaryota > Metazoa > Chordata > Mammalia > Artiodactyla > Delphinidae > Tursiops > Tursiops truncatus. The sequence continues at coordinate 19,741,950 of NC_047036.1, forward strand.
CTCCAATAACGTCCTGCTCAGTTACACTACTACTGTTTTAATTTTTTTAGTTAAAAAAAGAAATGTTACTTTAAAATTTGATATGAAGTAATGTTTTAGGATCACATAGCATATGTAGATGATTAACTTTATGGAATAAGAATTTATAGTATATTCATTTTGCCAATTGTGGATCATTAGAATGGTACTCCATCTATTGTTCCAGAAAACCTTATTGCGTGAATGATATTTAAAAATAAGTAGAGACTTATTGTGGTAATCATTTTGCAATACATACAAATATTGAATCATTATGTTGTACACCTGAAACTAGTATGTCATATGTCAATCATATCTCAATAAAAATTGAAAAATAAAAATAAGTATAATCAATGTATCTAGTATTTTTATTAAACTTATAAAATTTTGATAATACTATGAATCTGAGAATAGCTTGCAAGTGGAATATATTTTAAGCCATATCAGTAGTTCAGGGAGTATACTCCCCTAGATTATGTTGGAATTATTATTCTATTCTAGACTTTGTTTATGCTGTAGGAGAAAAATTGCCAACATTTAAAGGTTTAGAACAGAGAATAGTACATCAGTTTGGCCCACTTGTATATATTTCTTCCCATCAGGCTACAAACTACTACTAAAATATAGAAATGGACGAAGAAACATAGTATTATATGGACGTAATACATTCTTCATCACCCTCAATACAGTGGTCTCATGGAAAGTTTTAATAAGCAATGAAACATGTTTAATTCAGAAGGGGAAAACGTCTTGAAAGTTACAATGCAGATGTGATTTCCAATTGAATGTGAGAGGAGAGAAGGTGGAGATACTATTGAAAAGCTTTCAAGGATTGGGGTGTAGAAATAAGTTATGGGAATGATGTAATTATGCAGCTTTATTATCTTTATTATTTCTCAGAACTTTTTATTTTGCTTTGACTGACTTGATTGTCTAAAGATAGCAGCTACACCGGGCCAGTTGGATATGTCACTGAAAAAGACGTGAACCTATAACACTGAATTTGGCTTGTGCATTCCTGAATAAAACCTTCAGTGGATCATAACATCCTCCTGTGTAGTTAAAATAGGGTTAGCTGTGACCACATTAGCAAGTGGAAGGCAGTTGTGTAGTTCTTTACCAGTCAGATGATATGGCATCTTCCAGGGGAGGAGGCAAAGGAGAAACCATATCAATGTTATCACTGCTTACTCTATGGCCAAGCTGTACTGCCAAATGAGGCTAATCTACCAGGGTAGGTTCAATGAGATGACAAATAGATACTGATGGAGATGGTGGCAAATGAGAAGACTCATGAGACCTCCTCAGAGAAAGAACAATACTACTACCAACTTTTTTTCAGGTTTCTTGCTGACAAAGCTGATGCTAAAAGCAGCTATCTATAGTCATTTTTCCAGAAAAGAAATATTGGGTCACTGCTTACTTCAAGTGTCTGCCTAAAGACTCCACCTGTATAGTCTGGATTTAAGATGTGTAGCACTTCCTAACTGGCCATTGCCTTCTTGGAGCTAACATTTGGTTCATGACATTAGAATTCTATTTTCTGTTCTTGTTCAAAAACTTAAGAAATATTACCTTTGTATCACACAGGATAAAGACTGTTGGATAGCTCAGCATCTGCACACTGTGTCACTGAATTAAATGACACATTGTTAGGCCAGATGTCTGGATATGATGAGAAGCAGATTTTGCCACCTACTTAGTTTGTCACGTCTTTACTTTTTCACCTCTATCAAATCCGAATGTGGATGAAATGCCTTTAAGAAGAGAGATAATGGGACCTGGATAGCCTTGAAGACAGTGACAGTGATGATAAAGTGGCCAAATATCACTGGTCATTATCCTCTGGTGTTTCATATGGGCCACTAGTGGGGAGTCCTATAGAGCACCCAGACAGCTGTCTTTATCAGAGAATGTGCTGTTCCTAGGTGAAAGTCCAAATAGTGGCACTAGAGGGAGCTCTTTTCCAAGAGTTCGCAGTGATCTTCACGTCAGTGGACAGGGTTTGCTTCCAAGCTGAAAAGGATACTCATCAGCAGCACTGGAGGAGGACTTTACTCTCACCCAGGAAGGAATATTAAAGATTTCTATTACTGTGGAATCTTTGAAATCATTCAGGAGTCCTAGAGGACAAGTTGGCATTGGGGGAGGCACTTCATCTATAAGAACTCTATGGTAGGCCTAAGCTATGGAAAAAAAAAAAAACTTGTTGGATAGTGTGGCTTTAATTGAAATATTTAAGATATTGTGTCCCATGCATATTTTGAGAGACTAATTTGAAAAACCCATCTCAAGAGATAAACAATGAACTTGTTCAGCTGAAAGCACAGTGCAATTGGCCTTTTAAAGCGTATTAGTAATAATAATAAATTTAAATGGATTAAGGGTTCCATGGCACTTTCTTGTCAAAACTTAGCCAGTAAAATATACAGAAGGCTTTTTGTTTTTGCTTTCTCTACTAGAAATCCATCATGTATTTTAGGGAAAAATATAATGGAAACTTACTGAATATTCATGAGGTTTATGGTATCAAACTGTGATGCTACAGCAAAGCAAAAATATTTAAACAATTGTTAAATTGTATCAGATCCAATAAAAATGATTTCTGTATATTCCAGTAGAGGTTCTTACATATATAATGCTATCAATATTTATTATAATTAATTGACTATGTGGATATATCAATACATGGCTGCCTGATGACTTTAAGATACTTGACATACGTAGGATTTTGAGTCTTCTTCTGGTTTTAGCAGGAGCCATACTGAAGCCTACCTGATTTTAAGTAAAACAATTCATCAAGGTGTTTATACATTATTGATGAAATTAATCCACTGTAACTCACAATGCTTATGTCTTTCTTACTATCTTTTTGAACACTACTCTTCTGAGCATCTGTAATTCCCTGGGTAGTTTTCCTGACTCCCCTAATGCTGTGCCTGGTAGAGGCTTTTTACTCTGCCTACAAAGCTCTGCACCCTAATTCTCCCCATTTATCCACCTAAGTAAGCAATTTACGTGATTCTTCTCAATTGAACTGTCGAAGTGCCTTGCTTTAGTTTTATCTTTCATGACACTTGCTCTATCTTGTCTTACATTTTTATTTTTATTTATACTGAACCAGAAAAGATACTGTATTTTATCATAATTGTCTCATTTCAGTGGTTAGCCCAGTGCCTTATGCATATCAATTTTTCAGTAATTATGTTTTATTTATGAGCTATAATCCCATCTACTTTGAGAATAAGATTGTTATTTTTACTATAATAATGATGCTTTTAATGATATTATTGCAAAAATGATTTAGGGAAGAATCAACAGTCTCTTTCATCATTACTTTCCAGAGGTTAAACAAAAGCTCTGGTTTGCTTTTTTGCTGGCAAAAAAGCAAACCTGAGCAGGCTTAATACAATTCTAAAAACAACAAAACAAAACAAAAACCTGTAGAAAAACACTCACAAAAAATTGGTGAGTTGAACAAACTCATCAATTTAAATAACTAACTTCTCCTTTTTCATTTTATTTTTATATTCTAATGTGTTTAATAAATATCTGTTTCTATATTCTGCTCAAGTTATGAACACAGTGTTCAATTCTATAGTCAATACTACTAGAGCCCTCTGCCGTGTGCTAGAAATATAACAGTAGAATATGGTTGCTTCAGATACACTGGAAATAGTGCAGTGAGTAATGTCCTTATAGCTACTCCCTTCATGTTTCAAAACTACATCATTTAGGTTACCTAGGCTATATTACTATAACATGAATGGTAGTTTTAAAAATTAATACGCTGTAGTAACTAACTAGATTTTTTCTCTCTGTGACTGCTAGTTGTAAAACAATGATTTGTATATTCAAAAGTAGAAAGAAATCAAGAGCCAATCCCCTCTTCTCAGATTTCTTGTTAGTTTATTCCTATAAGAAATATCTTCTTATCCTGACAACTAGGGTCTTTCTTCATTTACTAGGGCTTCCAACTAACTGGCTGTTTTGCTCTTTTTTGAATATAGTGCCCAATCCATTAAATAATAGATCCTTCTTCCCTTCCTCCTTTCCTTCCCTTCCTTCCTTCCTTTCATTCTTTCTTCATAGAGCCAGACTTGTAAAATTCCAATTTTCTTTGCATTTCAGGAGTGACACACTATTTCAAATACCATTCTTATTGCATTAGACAGGAAATTTAAAAATCTTGGGCACAGTTTCTCTATGACTCACATATGAAAAATTTTTTAAGCAGAATACATTCTCTCTGTTGGGGTTACACCTCTTATTTGAGAAATAATAGTATTCTCACCTTGATTGAGGGAAAATAAATGGTGTTCATATGACATTAAAAAAATTATGTTCAAATATTCTGTGAGATCAGGGGCTGAGTTTGGATTTTTCACATCTGTATTTTCAGTGTAATATACAGTTCTCAAGAGTAATTTCTCAATTTATCAATTGTGTGAACAATCGGTAGTATTTGGATGGAACCCACAAGCACTCTCACTGTTCATTAATTCTCTAGCATGTTTACACAGTGAAAAAATGCACACAGAAATCATTATAAGCTGAAGTTAATTTAAGAAGTTTTATTTCTGCATAAAATAAAATCCATAGCATTTTGAAAACGTTATTGCTGCAAGCTTAATGAGAATGTATTTCCACAAAGTGTAAACAGTCAGTAAATTATTATAAGAAAAAACTGACTAGAGCTTAATCTCATATAACAAGGGAACATTTTTGTGAATTAATTATACAGATTATAGTATTTTCAATTTCTAAAAAAAGAAGACTTTATTTCAAAGTATAGTGTTGTGCTAGTATGAATGTGTGTAGAATAAGATAAAGTTCTAATAATTTTTAAATTAATTTTATCTAAGGATATGTTAATATTGATTGAGCAATAATTATATGAGGAATTGACCAGGTTATTTTTTGTTCTGGGACTGTGAGAGACCACATCAATAATATCTTTAAAAATAATAAAAAATGTGAAGCTATGAAAGTTGAGAAATTTTTGACTCCTTGTAAAAGCAGCAAATTGCAATTAAATACTCACTCTAAAACTATACTTCTAATGACATGTTAGATTAGAAAAACTAAAACAAAAACTCTACTATCACAGAGGTAAAATATGACAATCATGTATTATCTTTTCTTCCCTCAGCTGTGGATCTCCAGATCATTTAAAAACACTGGGCTTCATGGTGTTTTGGGGTTTGAATTTACATGGTTCACATTGTGTGAGAATAAATGCTACCTGACCCCCTGCCAGAAACTAATTTTTTAAATATAAAATTATTTCTTGACTAATGATTCTCCAAAAGCTCATATTAGAAAAGATTTTCACACAAAAGTAAGCCCACCAAATGTGAGCAAAAAAATCAAATGTGTCCTTAAAACCCTATGAAAACATAATCCCCCATGTCAGAGAATTGCATTGAATGCAGCACAGAGAGGTGAAACACCAGAATATGAAAGACTTCAGGAGCCTGGAGATAAGGATGTGAAACCCAAGCTATATGTCTAATAGGAATCACAGAAGAAGAATTAAGGAAGACTTAGTATCTTTAAAACAGCCACAGAAATAAAAACTATAACGCACACAAGACAATAGAGAATTTACTCTTCACCAATTCTTCTGGAAAAAATAATAATTTTAAGATATTCTTCATGAGGATGGAACTAAAATTGATTAAAAAAACAAAATGCAAAAAGCTGTGGTGAAGAAGTAAATTTCTCTACGTGTGTGTGATGTGCACATTATTTTTCTGATATGAAGAAATAAAAGGTTATAAACCTATAATTTAGATCAATATGACTTATAAGTTGGAGGGATGTGGAGATAAGAATGAAAGTGTATTTTGGAGAAATATAATCTATAATTCCAAACCAACACAGCAAAAGAACACAGAATCAAGAAAAAATAATTGATCTAATCGATGAGGGGGAAAAGCACAACATATAAACATAACTAAATTAGGTAATAAAAAAAATCCAAACATTCAATAATCAAAAAAATATGAACAAGTTAAATGTACTTTAGGAGACTATTTTTTCAGTCAGATAAATAGGTAGAGTAAGTATTCACTGCATATTTGATAAATTGCATAAATAATTTTCTAACAATGAAAAGATAACCTTTCTGACATTTCTATTATCCACCTCGCCATCTCCATCCTTAAGAACGTGAACAATAATTTGTCACAGTCTTTTCAATGTGATTTTTTTTTAAAGGAGGAATTTTTATTTATTTATTTTTATGATATTTTTTAACTTTTTATTTATATTGGAGTATAGTTGATTAACAATGTTGTAATAGTTTCAGGTATGCAACAAAGTGATTCAGTTACACATATACGTGTTTTTAAAGACATCTTATTAACAGCACTGATGAAGATAAAGCAATAGTTTTTGCATCAATGTTAACTTAAGAATACAAATAAGTGTTATTTATCTAGCATTCTTGAACATTTGTATAAGTAAATGTACTGTGTGCATATGGCATGATACTGAATTTTTCAAAGAGCTTGGCTGACCTCTATTTGAAAGATTTGCTAAGAAGATAATATCTCGATAAATTGGAAGGATATAAAAAATATATCTCAATTATTTTTTAAAAATATAAAAAATAAAAGGGATATAGAGTACATGAATTAAAAGTCAGTAGTGACCCAATTTATAATGATAAATAAGAGACAAGGTCCATAGTCGTAAGTGTAATTTTCTAAAAGATTCTGAAGTAATCGACGCAAAAAAATATTTTTGTTTAAATGTAGGAAGAGGCACTGTTACATATTATTTGAGATGGTAATATCTGTTTCAAATTCTGCTTCCACTGACTATTAACTTCATTACATTTAGCAAGTGATTTAACTTTTATGTGTGTTAGGTACTTCTGTAAAATTTGGGGAAAGTGCCAAATATATAGAGCTATTGCGTGAATTTAATTGGATAGGTCATGTAAAATAAAAGAACAGTGCCTGGAAAATAGAAAGCACTCACTAAATAAATCCAGGTATGATTGAAATCTGTAGCAGAGAAGATTATATTTCTTTAGATTATGTCTGTGAATAGGAAGCATGATACAGCTTCCTCCCTCAAGAAGATGGTTAGGAGTTTTGAAAAATTCCTCTGATACCAAGTTGATTCATCTGTCATACTTGACACGGAAGGGAAAATGTATACAATATGAAATTTAAAAGTCAGAGCCCAAAGATGTAGATAGAAAATACATAGTAAGGAAAAAATGTTTAAAAACGTTCTTACTTGCAGCACTTCAATAAGCAGGTTCCCTGTTGTTCAGTTTAGGTATTTAGGGTGTGGGAAAGTGGGCATGAGGACAGACAAAAATCAGGACCTGGACAGAGTTCCCCAGGACTGGTAGTGCAATATAGGTATATGGTAACTTGAATTGGGAACTAGAAGATATTTATACTTAAAAATTTTTTTCTAGACTTGTCAATGAGATCCAGTAGGCAGTACAATACAGGAGTGGACTATGGCAGTAAAGGGAAGAAAAACCATGTGTGGTCATCAATAATTAAAATCAGTTAAGGAGCCCATTAGATTAGACCCTGAAGAAAATTCACAGCATTTGAAAATAATATTGTTAATATATTATCTGTTTACAAAGCCAAGCTAATTTGTTGCTGAGTGGCTTAACTGATGTGTTTAAGCTAATTATTTTCCCTGTAATGAAGAACTTGTCAATAGATGCAGTTCCTTCCTTGGTATTGGGTTTAGCATGTAGCCAGTTGGACTCTTGCAAGGAATATCACTATGATATGCTCAGAATGAGGTGAATGTGAATGCCCCAAATTCCATCATTTATCAGAGTGAAATATAATGTGGAATTTAGCTAGAATCAACAGAGTGCCCTGAATATAACCAGACAGCTAATAGACATAGAAACATGAGGAATTTCAAGATATGTGACTACTACAGTAATTACTTTTTATTTTCAAATGTCTCAAACTTTCTGTGGAAATCTATTGCCTTTAGAAGCTTAGAATTTACCCTGGGCATTGTAATATAGTTTGAAATCAGAAAGTGTGATACCTCCAAGCTTTGTTTGTCTTTCTCAAGATTGCTTTGGCTATTGGGGTGTCTTTTACGGTTCCATTAAATTGTAAGAGTTTTTGTTGTTGTTGTTTTTTTCCCTTCTATTTCTGTGAAAAATGCCATTGCAGTTTTGGTAGGGATTGTGTGGAATATGTAGATTTCCTTGTGTCATATGGACATTTTAATAATATTAATTCTTCAAATTCTTGAACATACTAGACCAACAATAAATCTACACTTATACAGTCAATTAATCTTTGACAAGGGTATCAGGAACACACAATGAGGAAAGGACCCTCTTCAGTAAATGGTGTTGGGAAAACTGAATATCCACATGTGAAAGAATGAAACTAGACCCTTATCTTACACCACCTAGAAAAATTAACTTGAAATGGATTAAATTTTTAAACCTGAAACCATAAAATTCCCAGAAGAAAACATAAGGAGAAAGCACCTTGGCATTGGTGCTGCAGTGATTTTTTTAGGATATGAATTGAATATTATTCAGCCACGAGAAAGAAGGAAATCCTGCCTATTGCAACAGTGTAGGTAAACCTGGAGGACATTATGATAAGTTAAATAGACCAGGCAGAGAAAGACAAATTCTGTATCATCTCACTCTTATGTGGAATCTAAAAGGAAGTTTAACTCATAGAAACAGAGTGATTGCTAGGAACTGGGGAGTCAGGGAAATGAAGAGATGTTGGTCACAGGGTACAAACTTTCAGTTATAAGATGAATAAGTTCTGGGGGTCTAATGCACAGCATGGTGACTCTAGTTAATAATGCTGTATTTATATACTCGAAATTTGCTAAGAGAGTAGATTTTAAGCATTCTCACCACTCAAACACAACAGGTAACTCCTTGAGGTGATGGACGTGTTAATTAACTTGATTGCGCTTATCATTTCACACTGTATACATATATCAAAACATCACGTTGTACACTTTAAATATGTACAATTGTATTTGTCAATTGTATCTCAATAAAGTTGGGGGAAGAAAATAATTTACCCTGAGATTCTACCTTACGTAGAATCTACCTACCTAAGGTAGAGAGTAATTGGTCAATGACAAGGATACACTAGCTGCTCCAGTGCCGCACCAAAGGCTGGCAGAATATATGTCACAGTGGCTCATGGTTTTAACACTGATCCAAAGAGATTCTGAAATTCTAGCACAACTGGGGACTCCTAAGTATCTATCAAAGGATGGAAGATTTGATAGCTAAGAATTGTTGAAAGTAAATTAGAAAATTGGTTTAATTGATTTTCTAGCAAATAGAAGTTAACTTTTGTCTTCTTCTTTGATCTCAGCTGAATGCAGGGCAAGAGGACCTACGGATAAACTGAAACATAAGAAAACTAAACATCACTATATCCTCTCTATTTCTCCTATCCTTGTTTTAGGAACCATATTCACAACTTCTATCTGTCCCTTTCATTTGGTGGTCCTCGAGATTTTCTCAGTCTCCCTTTCTCATCTCAATTGGTACACAGCTCTTGCATTTCATCCAATTTTTCTTCGCTTCTACTACCTTTGTACACAGTTCTATGAGTCTCAGTCCCATTTATACTCATAAGTTCCAAATCCATATGTCTGATGGGTTATGAAAACATCTACTTGAAAATCCATTAGGAAATATTAAATTATCATCTATATCATCAAATAATCTCTCATCATCTTACTGCCTTTCTCCTAAACCTGCTTTTCTACTGATTTCTCTTTTGTTATTTGCGTTTAAACACTAGCGCTATACTTGACTTTCACTCCTCCATTCCTCTTTCTAATCAGTCACAAACTCATGTTGATTCTGCCCCTTATATGATGATCAAACTGTCCATTTCTCTCCTACTCAGTGCTATTGCTGTAAAGCACACCATTATGAATTCTCACCTTGCTTATTGTAGTTACTAGTATTGTTTATCTATCTTTAGATTTGTATTGAAATATTCTGTTTCTAAAACCCAAATGTGATATATGTTTAACTTATCTTTCCTAACTACTTCACCCTGAAGCTGGGACATAGTTGCCCTTACTCTCTTATCTGTACTTCGCGTTATCTTTTATGCCATATAAACTTCCCTAGACTGTCCTATATGAGACGGCAAGAATATCTACTCTATAAACCTTTGTATTCCCATGTTTTAGTAAATGCTGATCGCGTAGGAAACTCCAATAATTTTACTGAATGAATAATGAACTTGGGTAGATTTTAGGACAATAAAAGGGTTCACAGTCTCTTCTTTCATCCTCAAAAATAAGATAAATGTCTATTATCTGGGTTTAAAGTGCTCATGTTCTTAGGGAAGAGTTTGTACTCCTAAGATTATAAAATGTGTAACTAATACCAGTGTAGAAAAAGCCCTCTATTCTCCATTGCATTAAAAAATAAACAAAAACTATAACAGTGGAGTACTGATAGTTTGTTCTATTGTGGTTTGTATGTATGTGTGGTGGGTGGGATTCTTGACTCTGATCCTTCATTCCTCCCTGTATCCATAGCCTTGTCATAGCCTCATTGTGGGCAGAGTTCCTTGGCATTGGGTTTGGCCCAATGTCTTGCTAAGGACAATGGTAAGTGCAAGTAGTTGAATTTTTAATGCACTAAATCCAAGCTGAGGCCTGAAAAAGTCTTATGCGTTTCCACTAGCTTGCTTGCACTTTTGACATCACCATGAGAGGATCATGGACCCAGGAAGAGGAAAGCCATGGGCAGCAGAACCACCACAACTGAACTGCCCCAGCCAAGAACTGCCTTAAGCAGCAAACCCCCAGTGACAAGCAGATGCATTAGAAAAAGTAAATGAGTGTTGTTACAAGCCAGGGGTGTTGAGTGGTTTTATATAACAGTAGTTAACTAATGCAGTTTTATTAAACTTCATTAAAAGTACAGGCAAATCTGTAGTACAACTGAAACATCCATTGTTAATCAACCCCTGAGACTGATCACTTACCTCATTAATAAACTTAGTTTATATTCAGTTTCATACTAATTTCCCAAAAGCTGATAGGTGAACCTGTATGGAGGAAATCAGGGAGCTAAAACTTTTAGATACTGTTATATATATGAGCTATGTAGGGAACAAAACAAACAACGGCTTCATGCCATAAAGAATAAAAGGTAAATCAGCTGAAATTATTTAAATTGATGTAGAACACTATGCTTCCCTGCACATAATTATGGATAAGTTTTCTACTTGACCTTTGAAATATGCATGTACTTCTCAATCCTCCCTGGAAAAATAGCACTATTGGCAACTAATTATTAGAGTGAGGCAGTAAATGATGTGATTTATAATATGTACTACAATTTCTTTATATTTTCATTATAAATAAGCAAATTTTAGTAACTGTGATAAATTTATATTTAATTGTGCATTAACTCAGACTTTAAATAGAAAATGTCCGGTAATTAAGCTTTACAAATACTCATAATTATTTGGTGTAGGGGTGGAAGTATTGAATAGCTGTGCCAGGAGGTTCTAGATTTGAGTTTTTCATGATCAGTTAGAGCAGGCAGTATGCAACATACAAATTCTAAAGTTAAAGGAAAATAAATGTGTATATTTACTTTTATTCAAGTGCTATGGCATATTTTGTCTTTTTATTTTTTTTAGCCAGTAGCAGCTAATACTTTTCTGTACTATAAACATGAAATCTGTTTGATAACTGTTATCAAAACATCTGTTCTGTATATGCCTTTTCTGAAATAGGCATTTTTATGTCTTCCCACTGGAATAATTGAATCCAAGTTTGGCTTGTGCATCTTATATGGATTTCTAGTTCTATTTCAAGAGTTATTTTGCTCTTGGATGTTATCAGTTTTAAAATGTGTCCCCCGTGTGGAAGAGAGGAGATAAATCAGCTTTATATTTTGTGGTAAAGCAAACATTGTGCTTAAACACTTATGGGCTGCAGGCTACTCTGATAAAGAGACTGAAGGCAGTTCCTGGAGAAGGACTTAGATTAAAATTGTAATCCGTCAACATTCCTAGAAGATGGAGGAATGGGGCCTTGATCTTGTTGGGGGATATAGGAAGAATACCACAGAAGTCTGCAGTATTAATTTTTTTTTAGACAAGAAATCCACATTGTGGGTTTGAAATTACTTTATTTACAATTTGATAGAAGTCTGCTTAAAAATGATATAAAATGCCAAATAGGTTTAGTCAGTATATAAGCTAAACATAAGCAAAAACATTAACCCTTGTACAGATAATTGGTTTGCATAGATGTTACCCATTTAATGGTATGTTTCATGTTCTGTATTTTATGAACTTTAAGACATTATATTTTTTTTGTATTGAAAAACTTCCCAAACCAAGACAAATTAAATGATTACTGATTATAGCCATTCTTGTTGACATTGCCTGAACATATGTAAAATAGCTTATGTCTATTTCTGTTTCCTCACCTCGACTGAAATATATGCATCAATGATTCCACTTACATTTAATTAAGTTGTCACCTAATTTTCATTCCATAGTATTACAGCCAGTCTTAACACTTGGGTAAGGGTTGTCAAGATTTGAAGAAAATGTTTGAAACAGTACTGGAGAGCTTTTTTAAGAAATGATACATTATACCCACAACGTTAACAGAATGAAAAAAAATGATTATCTCAATAGATGCAGGAAAAAGTTCTGACAAAATTTAACATTTATTAATGATAAATTTTTTTTAAACTCTTAACAAAATCGGTATAGAAGGAATGCACCTCAGCACAATAGTCCATATATGAAAAGCCCACAGCTAACATCATAATCAATGGGGAAAAAACACGAAAGCTTTTCCTCTGAGATAGTACAAAGCAAGGTTGCCCACTGTTGCCACTTCTATTTGTATAGTACTTAGCCAGAATTCTTAGCCAGATGAATTGGACAAGAAAAAAAAGGCATCCAATTCAGAAAAGAAGAAGTAAAATTACCTCTGTTTGCAGATATATGTAGAAAATCCTAGAGACACAACAAGATAACTGCTAGTACTAATAACTGAATTCAGTAATATTGCAGGATCAAAAGTAACTTACAAACACCAGTCATTTTTTATATGCAGACAATGAACTATCCAAAAACGAATTTAAGAAAACAATCCCATTCAAAATAGCAAAATAATGAACAAAATACTTAGGACTAAACCTAACCATAAACGTTCACTGAAAATTATAAAATATTAATAAAGAAAACTAAAGGAGCACAGATAAATTTAAAGACGTTCCATGTTCATGGAAAAATGAATATTGTCAAAATGTCTATACTACCCAAAATGATCTACAGATTCAATGCAATCTCTATCAAAATCCCTTTACAGAAATAAAAAATACAATCCTAAAAATCATACGTAGCCACAAAAGACCCAAAGTAATCAAAGCAATGTTGAGCAGCAAGAGCAAAGTTGGAGGCATTACACTTCCTGATTTCAAAATAAACTACAAAGTTACAGCAAGCAAAACAGTATAGATTGGCTTAAAAACAGACATATAGGCCAATTGAACAGAAGAGAGAACCCAGAAATAAATCCATAAATTTATGATCAATTCATCTTCAGAATTGTGTGCCAAGAACATACAATGGGGAAAGATTACCTCTTCAATAAGTTATGATGGAAAACTGGTTATCCACATGGATAAGACTGAATCTAAGCCCTTATCTCATACCATATACAAAAATCAACTCAAAATTGATTAAAGATGTAAACATGAAGCCTGAAACAGTAAAAGTACTGGAAGAAGATATGGAGAAAAAGCTTCTTGACATGAGTCTGGTCAATTATTTTTTTGGATATGACTCTAAAAGCAACGGCAACAAATGCAAAAAATGACAATCAGGATTGCATCAAACTAAAAATCTTCTGTACAGCAAAGGAAACAGTCAAAAGGGTTAAAAGGCAACCTATGGAATGGGAGAAAATATTTGCAAACCATATATCTGTAAGGGTTTAATATCCAAAATATACAAGCAAATAGTCTGACTTAAAAATGAGCAAAGGACCTAAACAGACATTTCTCAAAAGAAATACAAATGTCAAAGAGTTATATGAAAAGGAGCTGAACATCACCAATCATTGGGAAATGTAAATCAAAACCACAATGAGGTATCATCTTACACCTGTTAGAATGTAGATATCATTCTAACATAGGGAGAAAATGGAACATTTTTATGCTGTTGGTGGGAATGTAAATTGGCACAGTCATTATGGAAAACAGTATGGAGATTCCTGGAAAATTTAAAAATAGAGCTACCATATGATCCAGCAACTCCACTTCTGGGTATATATCCGAAGGAAATCAAATCAGTTCTTCGAAGAAATATCTGCACTCCATGTTCATTGTAGCATTATTCACAAGCGCTAAGATATGGAAACAAACTAAACAGCCATCATTGGATGTGTGGATAAAGAAAATGTGGTATATATATGAAATGGAATATTTTTCATTCTTTAAAAAGAAGGAAATCCTGCCATTTGTGGCAACATAGATAAAATTTTCGTCATCTGGAGAATGGTCAACTGTAGGACATTATGCTAAGTGAAATAAGTAGAGAGAGAAGAACAAATACTGCATTATCTCATTTATGTGTGAAATATTAAATTGTCAGACTCACAGAAACAGAATAGAATGGTGGTTGCCAGGGACTAGAGTATGGAAACAGGGACCTGTTGATCAAGGGGTACAAAGTTTCAGTTATGCAAGATTAATAAGGTCTGAAGATCTAATGTACAGCAATGTGACTATAGTTAACAATACTATATTGGATATTTGAAATTTGCTAAGTGGTTAGATCTTAAGTGTTCTCAGCACCATGGGAAAAAAAAAGAAAACAGACAATATTCACTGTGTGAGGTGATGAATATGTTAATTAGCTCAATTGTTATGATTACTTCACAATGTATAAGTAAATCAAAACATAAAGTGGTATACCTTCAATATATATAATTTTTATTTCTTAATTATACTTCTGTACCACTTGGTGGGGGGGAAGAATGATGCTTCACAAATGCCTTCGATGGTCCAGAAGACAATGTTATTTAAGAAAAATGCAGGAATGAGAAATCGTTTTCATATAGTTTTACTGGCAGTGTTTTTGCTCTCTTAGTGATAGATGAAATAAGACTGCATAGTGCATAGCATAGTGATGCCTTATATATGATGAAATACAGTCTTAAGAAATTTTACCCATAATTTCAAAATTTCTTTAATAATTATCAAAGTTGTATAATTATAATATCAATAAATATTAATATTATATCAAATAGCATTGAAGACAATAAGTATTAAATATTATATGAGGCATTTTATGTAAATTGAAATAAATAAAATTGCAGAAACATACAAGTCATGATTATGTGTGTACCAGATAAACTATCTTCAAAAATATACAATTATAATTATTAAAATAACTCAAGAAACTCACAGAAATACAGTTCCACAAAAAACAACTTCAATACAATTTGTCTGAAACAAGTAAATAGGACAAATATGATTAAAAACACTTAATAAATATCTAAAAGGTTAAATAATATATATTTATACAAATACATCAGAAAAATATCAATTTTTAGTGATATTTAGTCTCAGATAAATCTTGTTAGTGATATCTAGTCTTGGATAAATATTATATGCCTTTTTCCAGATGAATATATACATAATGAAAGATAAAAAAACAAGTTGGGCAGATATTTTTTAATAAAACATGATAAAATAAATTTTAAAACATGAAAAATGAAACAAATGACAATCTGTTTCTACTCTTTTCTAAAACCTTTAATGTAGCTGATATTAATTTTGTCACTTAGCTTTCCTAATGTTTAAAGATATAGCTGAGTCACCCATGTAAGGTCTTCTTCCTTCCATTTTTTTCTCTTCCTTTTTCCCAGCCTTTTCTGCTTTCTTCTGTCTCCCCTGCTTTCCTCCCCTCCCTCTTGTCTTTCCCCCTTTGCTCCTTTCTGTTTTCCCTCCTCCTCCTTCCTCCCTTCCTTCCTTCCTTCCTTCCTTATCTCTAAATCTTTCCCTGTTATATTGAGAAAAAAATCTGTTCAGGTTATTACCCTTATTCATCTTGCTTGAAATAAGATTGTATATAATTAAATATTTAAATAAATATAATAGAAATCAAATCCATAATCAAATAATTGCTGCCTCTGAAAGTTAATAATCATTTTACTATTTACACATGATTTTTAATTTTTTAAAATTTGTTTTGCTTCTTGTGTAGTTTATATGTTGAAATTTTTAGTTTGCTTTATTTGCTTTGCCTTTTTTGGCCGATCATAACAATAAAATAGTACATTGATAATACAGGACATATATGTAATATCAAAATCAAAATTCATGGAAAACTAAAAATGAATGAGGCAAAATAAATGTATCTATAAATGGTAAATTATAAAAGAGAAATGAATGTAATATGTGCATAAACAAGTTTTACTTAAATTCCATTACATTAGTGGAATAATGAACACTGATAGTGCTATGTAAAAGCTTTTCCATGTCTGGCCATTCGTTGAGTTTTGTCCAGTATGTAGGTATACATAGCACCAAAGTAAGGAACAAGTACTGATACATGCTACAACATGGATAAATCGTGAAATACTATGCTAAATGAAAGAAGTGAGTCACAGAGGACCGTATGTGATTCCATTTGTATGAAATGTTCAGAATAGGCAAATCTATAGATAAAGTATTTTGGTTGCCTAGAGCTAAAGATGGGGGTAAAGTGGGTAAGATAGAATGGGAAGTGACTACTAATGTTTACAGAGTTTTTTGGGGAACTGATGAAATTCCCCAGAATTAGATTGTGGTGATACATTCACAACTCTGCCAACGTACTAATAAAAGATTGAATAATACATTTTAAATAGGTGAATTTTATGGTTATGACTTGTATCATAATAACACGTAAAAACATGTCCTTTTAATAAATTACAATGATCTATGAAAAAAATTTACATAATCCCTTTAAAGTTTCTTAGTAACCTAAAATTTAACTTTTAGACCATAAATTATCTAAAATGAAAAGGGAACCATGTATATAATATTTCTAGAAATAAATGCAAACAAAAATAAGAAAACTGAGGCAACATTGGAGAAAGAAAATCTTTAATGGTTTAGTATGTAATGTTAATTCTATCAGAAGCTTTATTTAAATACTACAGAAATGTTAGAGGATTACATATAATTCTTCAAATTGTTTCTGAAACATCGTGTGATATATTTTTATTTGAATTACTAAACAATTTGCTTATTTGCTGAATAACTTAAAAGCAGTTCTTTTAGTTATAAATGTAGAATTTATAATATTTTAAATTTTTGTATGTGCTTCCCATGATATGTGGTTTTTATTTAATCTTATGGTTAACCAGATTGGTATAACCTATTAATTATACTTACAAAACATAAAGTGTTTGACATATAGCAAGGGCAATACTTTTTTACATATTAAATCAAGTAAAGAAACTTGATTTTTTTCTAAAATACGTGACACGCCCAGGAAGGGGAAAATTAAAGGTACTGGACTCTATCAAAGGTACAGATTTCAGCAATGTAGCTATAATATACTCTGATCCAGTTTAATACAGCAAAGAGATTCCTCTGAAACCAAGCTGAAACCTGTCTCCTATAATGTTTATCCTATCATCCTATTCTAAATACCTTTTGAAGCCACTTCATGGTACCCATTCAAATATCTTATTTGTTCTGAATAGAAATGTGAATAGTGCTTTTCAGGCACAGAAAGATTTAGTGCATTTTCTCAATCCTCGACTGTGGAGAGACTATGAAGAAAATTATCTGTTAATGTGTTTGTCTGTGGTGAGGTTATAAAAGATACTGCCATTTCTTCTCTACTTCTGTATTTATAAATATTTAGTGAGTAATAGATGTTACCTTTAAGCCAAAACAACAAAAAATTAGGAGTTACTTAAAAAATTTTTAAGTTAGTCATATATTTACCAAAGTACAGGGACACTAAAATTTGGTTAAAGTATTAAAGTTATCAATTTTATACAAAATTTTAAATCTTGAGTATAAAAACATAATATGGTTTCTTAAAATTAGCTAAATATGAGTTAAGAAAAATAAGCCTAAGGAAATGCTAACAAATATTTTATCAAGTGTTGAGTTGATTTAAACATGTAAGTTTTAAATATAAAGGCAGCTAGACCCTAAGCTGCCCTCCCCCACAAAATGAGAGACAGAGAAATCAGAAGAAAACCAAAGATCTCCTAAAGCCTTGATTATAAATCTTACGGACCTAATGACACTTCTATGTAGTCCTGATGTCAATATTTTACATAATATGAAATAATTTAAAGCATTTTTCATTTTAGTGAAATGTTTCTTACAATTTTATTATTAGCACTTTGCCTAGGAGAATTGAAAAGTAAAATAATCACAATTTAATTAAAACTATATTTTATTTGATTTTTAAACATTATTAGAATTTTGCAAGATACTGGCCATAAAAAAAAAAGTTTACTGTTTGAATGTATACAAAGCAAGAAAATGTAGCCAAGCAAATATTAAGTAAACTCCAAATTTTCAGGATCAAAAATCTAAAAGAGATAAACACTACTTCTGATTTATGAGCCTAGAGAACATGCAAGAAAACATCAGTGGTATAGTTTTGAGGTTTAGGATTTGGAAAGCAAAATCATTAAAGAGAAGAAAGGTTGGATATAAAATGAGTGACAGTGGTAAGGTGTAGTAGAGTGTTGCTGTGCCAGCTTGAATTTTGGTTTTTTAGTTGATGCTTTGCAATCTTTGCATCCCTGTGACTTACCATGTAAAACACACAACTGAAAATGTAGATCAGCAAGAATGAAGTCCTGGTTCAGTACCATCTTGAGGGAGAAGCTCACTTTCTTATAAGCATTCTTTGGATGAGATATTTAAGAAGAGTCAGGTGGGTGTTAAGGAAAATTATTTTTCCTACATTTTTGTGTATTTTAATCATTAACTAACCTTTACATTTTATAAGTGTATGGTTTGTTTATTTCATATGGTAGTTTGAAGTTGAGCATTTAAGCATGATTTTACATTTTTTTTTTTAATTTTAGTTGAGATGGTTCTTTTAAGGATGGATGAGAACTGAAATCCAAATAGATCAAATAAGTTAGGTTTTCTCTGGAAGACTGAGGCAGATTTCACAAGCACCCACAAAGTGTTATGAAAATACGATTGTCATCTAAGGGACAATTCCATGCCATTCATTGAAGATATAGAATAAATATTAAATGCTGCTTATTCCTTCTAGACATAGAATTGCTTTATTATTTTACTATTTTTTTAAACATCCAGTGAAATGTGCAAGGTGGAGATGATGCCTGGAAATTCATATTGGCCAATATCTTCTAACAATCTGCTCTGGGAAATTGGTGGTATTTTGCATCCTATTTCAGCCTTATTTCAGGCTTGAAATGTGGCACAATAGTCAGTATAAGCAATTGGTACATCATGACCATCTGGCTTTTTTTGGCAAAGTACAGTTGTAATTTCATAATGCTGTGGGAAACAGTGACATATGCTTTGTGTAGCATTCTATCCAAAATGGATAAACCAATTCACTGTAATCCTGATAATGCGAGTGTTGTGGAACACTTTTTTACCGTGTGTGTGTGTGTGTGTGTGTGTGTGTGTGTGTGTGTGCGTGCGTGTTGGCAATCTTTTTTAAAAACAGCATGTTTCTATTTTTCTATAAAGGAAAAAATGTTCTTTGAAACATCAACACACACACACACACACACAAATCATAGCAAAGCAAAATTATACAAAGTTTCAAAAGGAATAGGAAGAAAATAAAGATTCTCTTTTTACCACTCTCAAGCAGTTTCGCAGTCTAACTACTCAGAGGTAAGCGCAACATATTTTATGTATCCTTCGATACATATGCACAGATTATACATAGATGCAAATAAAATTGCAAATATATTTTAGACGTATTCAAAAGTGAGAATGTGTTTTAGATAAGCAAGATGATGCTCAATATATATCTTCAACTTTGCTTTATTATTCTATGGTTTTCCATTGTAAGGCTATCTTGAAACTACAGAATTTGTCTAATTCAACCTATATTTCTAGTTATTAATATTGTTTCTAGGATTTTGGTTTAGGGGCAATTGTAAATACTATTTCAGCATATCTGTAAGTGTATATCAGTGTCCTTCGTGGAGTAGATTACTTTAGATTACTTTCAAAAGCACAAGTGAAAATTCTATCTCCAATATAGTACTGGTTACTTTTTGAACAAAATAAACAAACAATATGCCCACAAAGCTGGATGATTTTTACTTTAGTGTATGTATTATACTCAGGCATAGAAACAGCAAATAATGAACATCTACTCTACTTTGGCATTGTTGTAGATACATTATATTACAAAATTAAATATAAATACATTTCATCCCTCTTTAGCACTAGCATTTTTTAATCTAAAGCCTACTCTGTCAAATATCAGTATGTAATCAAAGATTTATTTGGTTGTTATTTGTGTGATATAGATTTTATGTCTATTCTAATCTCACATTTTCTGTGTCCCCATTAAAAAAAAAGTGTTTCTCATGCAAAGCATTTTTTTTAAAATTTCTTTGGATTTCAGCAGCTGTATTAAGATGTGCCTAGGTGTGATTTTCTTTTTATTAGTTTTATTGTACTTCAGGAATCTGGGGGTTAATGTCTATTATGATTTTTAGAAAATGTTTAGCTAGTGTTTCTTCAAATATTTCCACTTAAATTATATATATTTTAGAATTTCTTATGCTTCTCACATATTTCTTCCCCCCCCCCCCCCATTTTTTTCTGCACTATCCATTCACTTTATTTAGCTCTTCTCTTTATTTCTGTGTGTTCAATTCAGTAATCTTACATTGGGTCTAGCCTGCTTTTAAAAGGATATATTGAAATCCTAATTTCATTTTAAATTCTAAAATTTCCATTTGATTTGTTTTTAGATATTGAATCTCTTTTAGATATTGCAATATTGACACAAATAATCAGTAAAGAATCTATACTAAGAAATAGAATAGAGTTTTATTCAAGCCAAGCTGAGGACTAGCTCAGGAGTGCAGCCTCTACCAAGGAAGAAACTGCTCCAGACAAGCATGGTTTTCAGTACAGTTTTATACCTTATTAGAACAAAAAACATTCATCAAACATGACAGGGGTACGTTCCTTCAGGTTTCAACAGAGGTGTATAGTTACGGATTAGCATGTACACAGAAAGTCTCATGACCCTGGCATCTGGGAAGGGAACCTTATCTTTGAAGGCATGGCAACATTGTTGTCATAGGAAGGGAGGCATTTTCTATCTTCAAAGTGGACATTCTTTACTTTAATGATGAAAGCAGATGTACAATGTATGTTTGACAGGCCACAAGTCAGCTGTTCTATTTCACATAAACTTCAGGTGAAATTATGTATAAGCCAGAATGGCTTCCCCGTACCCCAATATGCAAAAATTTCTTCCATCAAAAATTTTCTGCTGAAAAAAAAATTTCTGCTGAAAATCTCTATTATGTTTTCAGGACATGAGAAACTTAAATTATCCCTTCAAGAAGGTAAAACATCCAAATCTCAATATCTCAATAGTGTTTCATGTGTAACATCCATTAGATCATAAAGGCAGGTGGTTACTTCTGACCTGCCCACTGCTGGCCCAGTGAAACCACCTAGAACTGTGACAAAGCAGTGCTGAACATGCTGCAAACTTTTCACATACGAGAGCTTCTATCTGAAGCTGCTTCTGTTTCTCACTGGTTTAATAATCACTGTTCCTGTAGGGTTATATTTTACTACTAAATCACATATATTTGAAAGAGCCTTTGATATAGAGACAACTATGTTTATGCCAATATTTTTTCCTGTGGTTGCTGTCCATGTGATCATGGTGCTTTTTGTCTCAGAGGCATTTGTATTCAATGTGGACAACTGGAAAAAATGTATATTAAAAAAAAGAAAAAGAAAAATTCTCCCATAATTTTACCACCCATAGATAACTGCTATTTTGGTTTATATTCTGCTCAGTTTTGAAAACCATTTCTTACTGCTAGTTTAATATGTACTTATAGTTTCAGGTAACATTCTACCAGGTTACCTGAGAGCTATTTGTAGCTTTTCACATGAGTGGCTATTTAATTGTGCTGTTTTCTAATAAAACATATTTTACCTTTTTTCTTTTTTTTGAATTTTATTTTACTTAATGTTTTATACAGCAGGTTCTTATTAGTTATCTATTTTATACATATTAGATAATCTACCTTTTATCATTTAACTAGGCATCACATTATTCAAGTATCCTGCTATTGATACTTGAATAAATGACTTAAAACAGTGATCCTTACTTAAATGGTTAGGCATAAAAATGGTTAAGCATGAAAACCAAGAAATGGTTAGGCATAAAAACCAAGTAAAAGGCATTCATTTTTATTTGTTGAGAAGAATAAATTATAAGAGTGTATTGTTATTTGGGGTCTATGTTTATTCTTACTTGCGGTTATATGCCATCTACAATTTAAAATCTTTAAGCAGTTAATCCAAATATAAAATGTTATAAATATTTGAGATGGGACTATTACGTAGTGTAGGTTTGTAGGCAGTCCCATCTTTGGATGTGCAAACATACTTAGAATTGTTGTTCATCTCATTTCTTTTTATATAATGCCAATGTTTTTCTTGTATTTGGGGGATCTTTTTCGCTACTTGTAAAAGATTAACATCTATAGTGTTCGATCATTTTGTAGATCTTAGATATTTGCTGAGTAGAATATTAATATGTGTGTTTTTCTTCAAGTATTTAAACCACGGATACATTCAAAAGCAATTCTAACTGCCACTTGGTAAAACATATCCTATGGTTTCTACCTTATTCAAATGTATACACTGCAAGTGTTTTAAAATTGGAATCAAATACTGGCATTGATATTTTAAAAGATTGCAAAATAGGCTTGTTTTTAAGCTCTAGATTTTTTCCCCTAGATTTTAACTGTTGACTCACTAGTCACTGATATTTTTAACTATATTAAATAGATAGTATTTATTTATGGTATTTGAAAAATAAATATATTTTTCAAGCTCTTTCTCTGGTGTCTTCTAGGGTGTATGTACTTGATGATGTACAGAAAGAAAAGCTACAATTAACCCGTGTAAATGTCTTAGTGATATATGAAATTTTAAACAATGATTGTAAAAATAATAACCTTAATTAGGAATTGCAACTTGAAGTGTCAGTACAAGCTTTTTTTTTTTACACCATTTTTTTACACCATTTACTGTAACCAACATAAAATTTTTACCATTAAATGAACATACTAGAAGAAAAGCTGCTATGATCTATTAAAAGCTTTGAGATAGATAAAAAGCACTAAAATAACTGTAGCTAGATGACTTTTTACATAAATATACATTTGTTTTATCATAACCCTTATCAGGATTTTCCTAGCATCCTTTAGTCTTTTTTTCAGTCAGTAGGTCCCCAACAAAGGCGGTTCTAACACCATAAAGTAATCTTGACTGTTTTTGAACTATATATCTATGGTATCATGGAGTATATATTATTTGTGCTTACTTTTTTGTGTGTTGTTGTGTGTAAAAAGTTATTTTTGTGTGTGTTTTTGCTTTTTTAAATTACTGTGAGGCATTGTGTTGTATGGGTATTTCATAATTTAGTAATACATTCAACCACTAATGGACACTGGGTTGTTTTTGTTTTTTAACTGTTATGCATGAAATGCTATGAAAATAATTTCACTTTGTGTGTGTGTGTATGTGTGGACATTGGCACTCATTTCCTTTGCACACATACCTATGAGTATAAATGCTCGGTCATAAAATAGGTGTTTGTTTAGTTTTAACAGTATTGTCAAAGAGTTTTCAAAACCTATTGTATCAATCTTTACTTCCATCTAGAAAATTATTCCCTCTGACTTCACATTTTATCCAACACTTATTATTATCACCGTTTAATTATAATTCCAGTGTGTGTCTGTCCTTCTTATAGTTTGATATGCACTTACTTGATAAGTACTGCGCTGAAACAACTTTTTTTATTCTTAGGAGTCTTTGATATCCTCATTTATTATTATTATCTCTCAGATTATTTATACTTTGTCTTATTAATTTATGGGATTAAAAAAATCCAGATAGGAGAACTTACTCAAATATTTGCACTGCAAATATTTTCTCTGTTTCTGGCTTGTTCCTTCTTCTGTGATTTTTGGTTGATAGAAGTTATAAATTTTAGTGATGAGCAAATTATCCATCTTTACTTTTACAGTTATTGATTTCTGTGATGTGTTTAACAAATGTTTTTGTACCCTGGTCATGTATTCTTCCTTCTTTTCTCTAAGTTTTATCACTCTATGAATATTTATAGCATCTGAGCTTAATTTTTGTGTGTAGTGAGACCCAAACTAAATTCCCGGTGAAGGTGAAAGTAGAGAAATAAGAATTGAAGATGTCCCAGACCAGGAACAAACTGGATGCCCTTCCGCAGTGTCTGTTGGAGAAGAGTTACAAGGACAGGGAGCATCTGGCTGAGGAAGCCTGGAAGACCCACTCAGATACCCACAGCATGGATTGCTCCATCATTGTGGCCACCGGCAAAAGGCCATCTGCCCACTTCTGCCACCAGCGAATGAGGAAGAAGAGGAAGATGGATGGGCTGGCAGAGGGAGACTGCAGAAAGCCAATAAGTGTGTGATCAAGCTGTTTGACTGGAGTGGTGATTTAGCTCGGTTTAGGGAGAACACACTGCTGTAGTCAATCTGTAGTGCTGGATGTGCAGGAGCCTCTCATAGCCAACGTGTCAACACTCGTCCAGCTCACTGCTACTCACAGTGTTTGAGGATGCAGAGGTTTCAGAGGTCACCAACAGCAAGAGTCGTTAGGTGTACAAGCTGCTTTCGCCCATAGCCCCTGGGCCACCTGGAGATGCCTGCAGATTCTGCATACCTTCCCCTCTGCAACCAGAGACACAGGATACCCCCAATGATGGGGCCAAGTCTGAAGCCCTCAACTACAGCAATGTGGAGAACTGGAAACTCATTTGACAGTGGTGGACCAGCATCCTTACTCATAAATCATGAAGTTACAATAGGAGATGTCAGAGAAAGAGTGATGTCCCCTTGTCCCCCCACTCCAATAAGCATTTCCCTTCTTTGAAAAATAAGGTCAAAGTAAATTTTTTCATATAGAGATTCATTTTCACTTAGGACCATTTCTTAAAAAGATCATCATTTCCCCGGTGAACTGCAATGGCCATTTTGCCGCAAGTTGGGCCAATGTATATGTGCCGATCATTTTCTGGAATGCCTATTCAACCTATCTTTTGACTGTGCTTATGCCAGTATATCTTTATAGTTAGATTTTAAATGTGGTGATATATGCCCACCTATTATTTACTTCTTTTTCAAGGTTTCCTTGTTTTTTTCTGGGCACTTCTCATTTTCCCATGAAAAATAGAATTATATTACCATTCACACACTCACACACACAGAGACTGCTTATGATTGGAATCAAAATCAACTTGGAGAGAAGAGACATTTTAACCTCTTGAGTCTTCTAACTCATAAATATGGTACATCTCACCATTTATTTTGGCCTTTTTAGTTTCTCAGAGCAATAATTTTTAGTTTGCATTGTATATAACTGGGACATTTTTGTTAGATTTATATTATAAACATTTGTATATATATGACCCATTAGTAGTCAGGAGAGCATTGTGTAAAATCACTAGACAAAGGAATAGAAGAATTTAAAACATGTGTGTCAGTAACTTAGGTAAGTAAAAGTTTAAGTAAACTAAGAAAACCAAGGAATACATCCATAAAAACTAACATTTTCTCCAGTAACTTGTCCATTTAGAGAAGTAGGAAAGTGATAAATTTATCTCAGGAGCAGGGTGTGTGACACTCCAGAGACCATACTGGGGATCTTTGGTTTCACAATGTTTAATACAAATGCATAGACATTTCCTTTAGACTCCCTGTGGATTTTTAAAGGAGCTGTGACATGAAAAACCATGCCTGAATAAAATATTCTAACTGGCCATTTCAAGATGCAAATATTTTGTGAGTAATGAGGCGGGAACAAGTGTATTCCCTGTTATCCAGGTTTGTTACTGTGCTGAATCATTAAGACTGAATCCACTGTCATTCCCAGGTTATTTCTCGTTTGAACAAATTTATATTCTGGATAAAGTAAAAGATCACAAAATTTTCTAGTGAACATCCAAGGTGATGACTTTTTGGAGAAGGATGTATCTTTCCCAGGCTGCAGTATGTTACAACAAGGTGCTAGTCCCATTACTCACATGGTGTGGAAGGACGGAGAGCAGAGAAGCTTTTTAGGCATAGCTGATAAAAGCTCTGGGAACATTAGGGAAAAAAAAAACAGTACCTTAAAAAACAAACCTGTGGGGCTTCCCTGGTGGCACAGTGGTTGAGAGTCCGCCTGCCAATGCAGGAGACACGGGTTCGTGCCACGGTCCGGGAGGATCCCACATGCCGCGGAGCAGCTGGGCCCATGAGCCATGGCCGCTGAGCCTGCGCGTCCGGAGACTGTGCTGCACAACAGGAGAGGCCACAACAGTGAGAGGCCCGCGTACCGCAAAAAAAACAAAAACAAACAAACAAAAACCCCTGTGTATCTCAAATAATCATTCTTATGGCTTCTTGTTTTCCAGTACTTATCTGTGGAAATATGATAGCATGCAGAAATTGCTTAACTAAAGATATGCAACAGGGCTTCCCTGGTAGCGCAGTGGTTGAGAGTCCGCCTGGGGTTCGTGCCCCAGTCCGGAAAGATCCCACATGCCGCGGAGCGGCTGGGCCCTTGAGCCATGGCCGCTGAGCCTGTGCGTCTGGAGCCTGTGCTCCGCAACAGGAGAGGCCACAACAGTGAGAGGCCTGCGTACCGCAGAAAAAAAAAAGAAAAAAAAGAAATGCAACAGAATTTTAAGCTAATGGGTATGTTGTGCTATGTTTAACTTAATGATGTGGCACTTTTTGGACTATCCCACTTTATATGTAAATTTCTCTAACTCTTGTAAATGGAAAATCTCATATAGAGTATGAAACATCATTGTGTAGCATAAACGTTATATCAGAATGGTTTTTCTTGATGACATGCATCCATTAGAAGGAACCCATAAAAATGTTATAAACATATTTGGATCTGCTAGGTGATGATTTTTCTTGACAAGCTAATGTGCTGTGCTATGAGTAGACATGGAGTAATATTGTTGAAAAGAACAAAATGACTTTAGTATCTTTTTTTTTTTTTTTCCGAGCCTGTGCTCCGCAACGGGAGAGGCCACAACAGTGAGAGGCCTAAGTACCGCAAAAAAAAAAAAAAAAAAAAAAAAAAAAGAAGTGCCAGGTTGCTAAGATTGTCAGTATTTCAATAATAAATGATTTTCCCCCTGAGTTTTTTATAGTTCAAATAATAGTTTTAAGGAACAGAAAATTTTTAAACACATGTCAGTTTCCTATGTATAGCATCTTAAAATAATCTATATTTACTTAATTTTTAGAAGAAGACCTAGGATTTAGTGTAGCATTTGTATGTGATAAATCCTTGAAAACTTGACTTAAACTCCTACAGTCCTGATAAATAATTCAGCTGTCATTCATTTTTTGTCATTTAAACATAATATTCAAATTCTAGGCATAGACTCAGCTAAAACTGAAGATTGATAAGCCTATTAACCAGCCTGTGTGGAAAATATTAGAGAATTTTTAACAAAGAAATAAACTTCCAGTTCACTTCATAACTATGAGCAGAAAAATAAAAGACAAAAGGAATGGTATATACAGCAAGTGTCTACTCACAATATTGAAAAACTTAATTCAACATTATTTTAGACACATTTTTTAAATTTATATAGTGAGCAAAGAAATATAGCAGTCGCTTCCAATTTTGGAAACGTCAGAGCCTGATCAAAATAGATATTTATTAGAAACATGAAAATTCTGAGTATACTAACTCATCTATTATAAAATAGCTATTAAATGCATCACAGACTTGGTTTGCTCAAGAAGACATTAAATCCAGAGACAACAGGCCTTGAAGCAAAGGAGTGTGATGGTTTGGATTCCATATTAATGACCAATGGCTGAAATTTGAGACAGAAAGTCAGGAGAATTGTGTTTAGACCCAAGAAAGCTCAGTAGCCAGAAGTAAGATCATTGCATTAAAGCCAAGGTTCCGGAAGTTTCACACTTATTACCAAAGGAACTAAAGATCAGTAATCAAATAAATAAATAAATAAATAAATAAATAAATGAAATAACATAGGTCCTTAAAAACTAAATTAAGTTAGCCATAGCATGCAACAGCGGATGAAAATACACACGTGTGCGTGCGCGCATGCGTGCACACACTCATATATATTAAAAACTTGTTAGGAATTAACAACCAAAATATATCACATAATGGCATAGAGTCCAAATGTATATTGAGCATAAAGGTAAGAATTTCCAAGGTGAATAATTATTTTACAAACCAATTCCAAGCTGGTAAAACCCCAATGGCACATAGCATGAGGAAAAAAGGAAAAAAGGAAGAAAGAAGCAAGGAAGGAAGGAAGGGAGGGAGGGAAGGCGGAGGGAGAGGGAGAAAGAAAATGAAAATATCTTTCTAAGAATTGCTTTATATCTATTTCAGTCTAGAATTTGTTTTGTATCAATATGTAATTCAAATAATATAAATTAAAAACAAGCCAATCTTTTAGAAAATTAGTTCCATAAACAATATACAAATGGAAATAGTTCTAACATATATAGAGTCAGAGGTATAAGAGAAAAGATTTGAAAATTTACAACTATGTTATATGAGTAATATACAATAAGTAAACAGATTTTACTTCAGTATGAAATAATAAAATTCTAAGATAGGTATAACCAAATAGTTAACTTAAAAATCAAATTTAGTAGGAAGACAACGAGTTAAAAATTAGACGTGGTTGGAATTGTCATTGTAAATACAATTGTGGAAAGCATTCAGAATACAGCACAGAGATTGGAATAGAATTTTTTTAAAAAGGAGATTAAGGGACATGACGATAAAATAAGAAAGCCAATGTGGGTCTTTTAGGAGATTCAAAACAAGAAAGTAGAAAGAATGGGAATAAATAATATTTAAATACATAATGACTGAAGTTTTCTGGAATAGATAAATGTCCTAATTGATTGAACACTGATAACAACAAAAACAACAAAAAACCCATGAAAGTAAAATAATACTTAGAAATATGTAATAAAATAGAAATTATTACAGGCAAAAATTTTATGATTTTAAGAGTATCCAAAGGAAAAAAAAATAAGTTACCTACAAAAGACAAAATATTAAAGTGAAAAAAACTTTTCGTAACAACAACAAAACACATAAAATTGTATCTTTCAAAGACTCAGATAAAATAAATGTCATATTGCAGTTTTGCATCTAGCTCCAATAATAAGAAAAAACATTAAGACAGACAAACTGAGAAACTTTGCTACCAACAGTTACTCAATGAGAGAAATAGCAAGGATAAATTTAAGAGAGAAAGAAATTAAAGGAAGAAAGGGGAATTAAGTATTATAGAGGAAATAAATGGTAAATACATGGACAATCATAAAAAATAACTGAATGACAAAAATATATTGAAGACATTAATAAAACGAGAACTGAGTTTCAGGCAGCAATAGTATGGACACTAAGGATGAATGAAATTTAAGTTAAAATATTCTTATTTATTAATACTGTTGTTGTTTTTGAATTTTATTTTATTTTTTATACAGCAGTTTAGTAGTTATCTATTTTATACATATTAGTGTATATATGTCAATCCCAATCTCCCAATTCATCCCACCACCATCACCCCCACCACCACTTTCCCCGCTTGGTGTCCATACGTTTGTTCTCTACATCTGTGTTAGGTCATTTGTAGAGACGTGGATGGATCTAGAGACTGTCATACAGAGTGAAGTAAGTCAGAAAGAGAAAATCAGATATCGTATATTAATGCATATATGTGGAATCTAGAAAAATGGTACAGATGAACCAGTTTGCAGGGCAGAAATACTGCTTGTTGAGTAGAAAGATAATCGCCTGAAAGTGTGCTCAATTTATAAGGGTAACCATTAAAAGAACAAAATTAGACATAAAACTGTAGAAAACTAGGTAAATGGAAGGAAGAAAATGAGAAAAATGAAAAAGGGAAATGTGTGCTATAAATAACACAAAATAATAATATAGAAATAAACATATATATTAATAATCACAATTCTGTAAACAAATAAAACCAGTTAAATGATTTTTAAACACACTGCAAGAGCAGTGTTTTTACATGCTTGCTCAGCTCTGATTCTTTCGCTCTTCTGTGATGACAAACAAGACAGTGAAGCTTCTTGCTCTTCTGTCTGCACAGTCTATTATATGTTGTTCTCTACATCCTCTCTTCTCTCTGGAAAATAACCATCCTTTAATATACCAGGAAAACGTGTATTTTTTTTTCAGATGGCTGCTTAAGTATCATATCTTTCTGAATTAGGATGCCTCATTTAAAAAAAAAAGTTTCCAAAGGAATTAATAGACTATTATTATCTGGGTACTCTAAAAGCTACTTACTCCTTATTTTCCAGGTCACTTTAGTGTCTCTCATGAAAAATACTGATAGATGTATTCAGGAAGGGAAGGCATTGTGTTAAAATAGGAAAAGTGGTTTAGAACATAATTCATATGGAAAACGTACCCTGTAAGAGTCTCTCTCTACTGTCAACCATGCTTGGAAATATTTTGTGTATGGCATATATACTAATAAAAATAAGATGTATTTCATATGGCCGACATGTGGGAAAATAAAATTTATTAAATGTTATAGTGAGTAAAAACTTTAAGCTGAAAGAATTATTCATGAATTGTGTGGAAGAAAAGACTATCTCAACAAGAAGAAGAGAGGGAAGGACCACTATGCAGCCTTACTGTAGAAAATAGGGCATGAGATTATGTAGGAGAAGGTTTAATTTATAGATGACTTAGATTTTACACAGCCCTCATAATTGAAGTTGCTTCAAGTATTGAATATGATGCTCATTTTCCCACTATTGTGGTTTCAGTGGGTATAAATAAAGTATGAAGCAGCCTCCCTTTTCTTCTCAGAGGCAGTCACGAAATGGAAAGATGCCACAGGAGGCAGTTGTCCACACTATCTTTGGGGCAATGGTGGTTGAGGGCTCAGAACCATTACTGCTGCCCCCTCACTCAACACACACTTCTGTTGCCATAATTCAAAAAGAAGTAACAGTCCAGTTCTGATCATGTCATTTTCCCATTGATGATTCTTCTACGACTTCTTGTTGCCTTTGTAATAGAGGTCTATATCCTATATTATAAATTGTATATCCTATAACATAAACTGGCCTCTTACTAACTCACCAAAGGCATCCAGAGCTTTTTCCCCATTGCTTACCGACATCAAAGCAGAATGATCAAATTTCAGTTCTCAGAAAACTCAGCCCATACAGCTTTCAGAAAATTCACATACTGTTATTACTGCTATACATTTTCTTATTATGGTCTAACTCCAATTTATCTATCACAAATCAAATTGGAAATGAAGAAGTCTTTCTGGAATACTAGACTAGATTAGGTTTCCTATTAGAAGCTTTCATATCACTTTTACTTCTCCATTAGATAATTGACATGATTATAATGAAATAATTAACATTGTAAATTTTTACATGACTTTGTTCCTGTAATGAGATATGAGCCATGATAAATATAAACATATTTCTTTTGTTTAGTATTCAGCATACTTTGTCATACAGAAATAATGTAATTATATTTAAATACTTCTTAAAAGTGGGCATAATGATACTTCCCTCATGTCGTTGCTGTGAGATTAAATAACAAATAAAAAAGCCCACTAATAATTTGACTGACACTTCATGTATGACCATAGCATCATGTAACTTAAGTCTCACAGTAACTCAGTTTGTCAGGCATTTACTCATTTTTTACAAA
Source organism: Tursiops truncatus (assembly GCF_011762595.2). Taxonomy (NCBI): domain Eukaryota; kingdom Metazoa; phylum Chordata; class Mammalia; order Artiodactyla; family Delphinidae; genus Tursiops; species Tursiops truncatus. The sequence goes on from NC_047036.1 coordinate 19,774,015, forward strand.
TTAAAAAATAATGTATCTCAAACAGTTTTATAATTATTTCAAGGTCATAAAACTAGCACATTTCTATTTTACTCTAAGTATATACTCCTTTTTCTTGGTTACAGCTTTATTAACTATAATTCACAAATCATACAATTTACCCACTTAAAGTATATGTCAGTGGTTTTTAGCATATTCACAGAGTTGTGCAACCAATACTGCAGTCAACTTTACAGCTTTTTCATCACCCCAAAAAGAAATTCCATATCTTTAGCAGTCATCCCTTATTTTCCTACAGTGAGGCAACTAATAATCTACTTTCTCTGTCTATGAATTGGCCTGTGCTAGACATTTTATATAAATGCAGTCATGCAATGTATGGCCTTTGTAAGAGGCTTGTTTCACTCTGCATAATGTTTTTAAGGTTCACCTATAGTGGAACATGTATCAGTACTTCATTCCTTTTTATTGCCAAATAATATTCGATCGTGAGGATTTTATTATCCAGTCATTAATTGATGGAACATTTGTATTGTTTCTACTTTTTGGCTATTATGAATAATGCTGCTGTGAAGTTTATATGCAAGTTTTTGTGTGAACATGGTGTTTTCATTTCTCTTGAGTTAAAGTATATACTCTTTATATCATTTATAATCATAGCATTTTATCCATTATTTCATTTTAGGAATTATTTGTGACTTTTAAATATCATCCCCCTTATTATTTTTTTCATTAAAATGACTATCAGTCCTTAACTTTTCTCAATAATTAGCATAGTTGCTAAATGCTGGATTAATGAATTCTGTACTGTTTGGAAAGTAATTCATACAACTTTGCATAGATTTATGGAACTTATCAGGAAATTAAAGCAAATTAATAAAATATTTCTCTATGACTCACTCCTCGTAACAGTGGCACTAGATGTGTCTTCTCTTTAACACTATCTGAACATTTATAAGCTAGAACTTCATATTAATTGTATAAGGATATTTTAAACATATTAACATATTATGTATTGGAGATTATTGGAGGTTTCAGTAAAATGCTCAGCTTGGGCTATACAGGAAACCAGATATCAGATGCATCAGTGAGTCACACATGGCTTCTGTAGCTCTAATCATATATACCTAAAACAAACACAGTACCTTCCTGTATGTCTGTCTTCATAAATTTATTATGTCTGTCTTCATGGTTTTATATCATTTTATAGCTAATTTGTTTTTAAAATCATGGGGAGAAAAACCAACATCTCTAACCATTTTCAAATATAATCTGATATTTTCATGTACTTTCCACGGTGTCATAGTTTCACTTGTTTGTACCTGGTAACTACAGTTGATTTTGAGCTGTTCATTCCAGAGTTCTTCAAAGGCATTATTTAGATTTGTTAGGAAAAAAATACCCCATATTTCAAATACATTTTTGACTTTGAAATTTACTGAACCTCATAATTATTTTTAAAGTTTAAAACTGAATTTATAGTAGATCACATTTATACATTTAAAGGTCTCCGTGGTATTCTTCAAGCCCATGAACAGAATGATTTTATCTTAACTAGGCACTGTTAATTTCACTGCAGTGATTAATAAACCCTGTCACTATGCATTTATAAACCTGCTATTCCAGGGTTGCATTTATTGCTTTCCTGTTTTCAAAGTGCCTTTTCATAGGAGCAGTTTAACAAATGTTAAATTTCAAAGACACATAATAGAAAATTACAGACATTTAAATGATGGATGCTAATTTGATCCTTATAAAACGTCAGGTAAATTAAGGTCATGTCTATAGAAGACAGTCATTCTAAGCTAAATTTTATTGTTAGATAATAAATATGTCTCCCCTCTTATACCCTACCCATACAGTTATCTACTCAGAATTTAATGTAGTTTTTTTTTAATAGATCTTTTTTGGAGTATAATTGCTTCACAATACTGTGTTAGTTTCTGTTGCACAACAAAGTGAATCAGCCATATGTGTACATATATCCCCATATCCCCACCCTCTTGAGCCTCCCTCCCATCCTCCCTATCCCACCCCTCTAGGTCATCGCAAAGCACTGAGCCAGTCTCCCTATGCTATGTTTCTGCTTCCCACCAGCCAACAATTTTACATTTGGTAGTGTATATATGTTGATGCTACTCTCACTTTGCCCCAGCTTCACCCTTCCACCCCATGTACTCAAGTCCATTCTCTATATCTACCTCTTTATTCCTGCCCTGCAACTAGGTTCATCAGTACCATTTTGTTTTTTTTTTTTAGATTCCGTAAACATGCGTTAGCATATGGTATTTATTTTTTCTTTCTGACTTATTCACTCTGGATGACAGACTCTAGGTCCATCCACCTCACTACAAATAACTCAACTTCATTTCTTTTTATGGCTGAGTAATATTCCATTGTATATATGTGCCACATCTTCTTTATCCATTCATCTGTCAATGGACATTTAGGTTGGTTCCATGTCCTGGCTATTGTAAATAGTTCTGCAGTGAACATTGTGGTACATGTCTCTTTTTGAATTATGGTTTTCTCAAGGTATATGCCCAGTAGTGGAATTGCTGGGTCATATGGTAGTTCTATTTTTAGTTTTTTAAGGAACCTCCATACTGTTTTCCATAATGGTGTATCAACTTACATACCCACCAACAGTGAAGGAGAGTTCCCTTTTCACCACACCCTTTCCAGCATTTATTGTTTCTAGATTTTTTGATAATGGCCATTCTGACAGCTGTGAGGTGATACCTCATTGTAGTTTTGATTTGCATTTCTCTAATAACTAGTGATGTTGAGCATCATTTCATGTGCATCTTGGCCATCTGTATGTCTTCCTTATGGAATGTCTATTTAGGTCTTCCACCCAATTTTTAACTGGGTTGTTTTAACTAGATTGTTTTAACTGGATGGTTTTTAACTGGATTGTTTTTTAACTAAATTGGTTTTTTGATATTGAGCTCCATGAGCTGTTTGTATATTTTGGAGATTAATCCTTTATCTGTTGTTTAATTTGTAAATATTTTCTCCCATTCTGAGGGTTGTCTTTTTGTCTTGTTTACGGTTTCCTTTGCTGTGCAAAAGCATTTAAGTTTAATGAAGTCCCATTTGTTTATTTTTGTTTTTATTTCCATTACTCTAGGAGGTGGGTCAAAAAAGATCTTGCTGTGGTTTATGGCAAAGAGTGTTTATCCTGTGTTTTCCTCTATGAGTTCTATAGTGTCTGGTTTTACATTTAAGTCTTTAATTCATTTTGAGTTTATTTTTGTGTATGCTGTTAGGGAGTGTTCTAATTTCATTCATTTACATGTAGCTGTCCAGTTTTCCCAGCACCACTTTTTGAAGAGGCTGTCTTTTCTCCATTGTATGTTCTTGCATCCTTTGTCGTAAATTAGGTGACCATATGTGCATGGGTTTATCTCTGGGCATTCTGTCCTGTACCATTGATCTATATTTCTGTTCTTGTGCCAGTACCATACTGTCTTGATTACTGTAGCTTTGTGGTATAGTTTGAAGTCGGGGAGCATGACTCCTCCAACTCCGTTTTTCTTTCTCAAGATTGCTTTCACTATTCGGGGTCTATTGTGTTTCCATACGAATTGTAAAACTTTTTGTTCTAATTCTGTGAAGAATGCCATTGGTAGTTTGATAGGGATTGCATTAAATTTGTAGATTGCTTTGGATAGTATAGTCATTTTCGCAATATTGATTCTTCCAATCAAAGAACATGGTATATTTCTCCATCTGTTTGTGTCATCTTTGATTTCTTTCATCAGTGTTTTATAGTTTTCTGAGTGCAAGTCTTTCACCTCCTTAGGCAGGTTTATTCCTAGGTATCTTATTCTTTTAATTGCAGTGGTAAATGGGAGTGTTTCCTTAATTTCTCTTTCTGATTTTTCATTGTTGGTGTATAGGAATGCCACATATTTCTGTGCATTAGTTTTGTATTCTGCAACCTTACCAAATTCATTGATTAGTTCTAGTAGTTTTCTGGTGGCATCTTTAGGATTTTCTATGTATAGTATCATGTCATCAGCAAACAGTGACAGTTTTACTTCTTCTTTTCCGATTTGTATGCCTTTTATTTCTTTTTCTTCTCTGATTGCTATGGCTAAGACTTCCAAAACTATGTTGAATAAGGGTGATGAGAGTGGACATTCTTGTCTTGTTCCTGATCTTAGTGGAAATGCTTTCAGTTTTTCACCATTGAGTTTGATGCTTGCTGTGGGTTTATCATATATGGTCTTTATTATGTTGAGGTAGGTTCCCTCTATGCCCATTTTCTGGAGATTTTTTATCCTAAATGGGTATTGAATTTTGTCAGAAGCTTTCTCTGCATCTACTGAGATGATCATATGTTTTTTATTCCTTAATTTGTTAATGTGTTGTATCACATTGATTGATTTGCATATATTGAAGAATCCTTCCATCCCTGGGATAAATCTCACTTGATCATGGTGTATGATCCTTTTAATATGCTGTTGGATTCTGTTTGCTAGTATTTTGTTCAGGATTTTTGCATCTATGTTCATCAGTGTTATTGATCTGTAATTTTCTTTTTTTGTGTTATCTTTTTCTGGTTTTGGTGTCAGGATGATGGTGGATTCTTAGAATGAATTTGGGAGTTTTTCTCCCTCTGGAATTGTTTAGAAGAGTTTGAAAAGGATCAGTGTTAGGTCTTCTCTAAATGTTTGATAGAATTCTCCTGTGAAGCCATCTGTTCCTGGATTTTTGTTTGTTGGAAGATTTTTAATTACAGTTTCAATATCATTACTAGTGATAGGTCTGTTTATGTTTTCTAATTCTTCCTGTTTCAGTCTTGGAAAATTGGACCTTTCCAAGAACTTGTTCATTTCTTTGTGGTTGTCCATTTTATTGGCATGTAGTGATTTGTAGTAGTCTCATAAAATCCTTTGTATTTCTGCAGTGTCATTTGTGATTTCTCCTTTTTCAGTTCTAATTTTCTTGATTTGCGTCCTCTTCCTTTTTTTCTTGATGAGTCTGGGTAAGGGTTTATCAATTTTGTTTATCTTCTCAAAGAACCAGCTTTTTGTTTGTTTGTTTTGCAGTACATGGGCCTCTTACTGTTGTGGTCCTTCCCGTTGCGGAGCACAAGCTCCGGATGCACAGGCTCAGTGGCCATGGCTCACAGGCCCAGCCACTCCACGGCATGTGAGATCCTCCCAGACCGGGGCATGAACCCGTATCCCCTGCATCGGCAGGCGGACTCTCAACCACTGCGCCACCAGGGAAGCCCCAATAAACAGCTTTTAGTTTTACTGATCTTTATTATTGTTTTCCTTATTGCTATTTCATTTATTTCTGCTTTGATCTTTATGATTTCTTTCTTTCTACTGATTTTGGTTTTCTCTACTCTTCTTTCTCTAGTTGTTTTAATTTAGGGTTAGATTGTTTATTTTAGATTTTTCTTGTTTCTTGAGGTGAGATTGAATTGCTATTAACTTCCCGCTTAGAACTGCTTTTGCTGAGTCCCATAGGTTTTGGGTCATCATGTTTTAATTGTCATTTGTTTCTATGTATTTTTTAATTTCTTCTTTGATTTCTTCAGTGATCTCTTGGTTATTTAGAGCACACTGTTTAGCCTCCATGTATTTGTGTTTTTTACAGTTTTCTTTTCCTGTAATTGATTTCCAATCTCATAGTGTTGTGGTCAGAAAGGACGCTTGATACAATTTCAATTTTCTTAAATTTTCCGAGGCTTGATTTGTGACCCAAGATGTGATCTATCTGGAGAATGTTCCATGTGCACTTGAGAAGAAAACATATTCTGCCACTTTTGGGTGGAATGTTCTATAAATATCAATTAGATCTATCCGTCTATTGTGTCATTTAAAGCTTGTGTTTCCTTATTTATTTTCTGTTTGGATGATCTGTCCATTTCTGTAGGTGGGGTGTTAAAATCTCCTACCATTATCGTGTTACTGTCAATTTCTCCTTTCATGGTTGTTAGCATTTGCCTTATGCATTGAGGTGCTTCTATGTTGGGTGCATTTGCATGTCAGTAGCATTATATTCATATAAACATTTATAATTGTTATATCTTCTTCTTGGATTGATCCTTTGATAATTATGTAGTGTCTCTCCTTATCTCTTGTAACAGTCTTTATTTTAAAGTTTATTTTATCTTATATGAGTATTGCTACTCCAGCTTTCTTTTAATTTCCATTTGCATGGAGTATCTTTTTCCATCCCTTCGCTTTCATTCTGTATGTGTCCCTAGATCTGAAGTGGGTCTCTTGTAGACAGCATATATATTTGTCTTGTTTTTGTATCCATTCAGCCAGTCTGTGTCTTTGGGTTGGGGCATTTATTCCATTTATATTCAAGGTTATTATCAGTATGTATATTCCTATTACCATTTTCTTAATTGTTTTGGGTTTGTTTTTGTGGGTCTTTTTCTTCTCTTGTGTTTTCCACCTAGAGAAGTTTCTTTAATACTAGTTGTAAAGCTGGTTTGGTGATACTGAATTCTCTTAACTTCTGCTTGTCTGAAAAGCTTTTGACTTCTCCATCGAATCTGAATGAGATCCTTGCTGGGTAGAGAAATCTAGGTTGTAGGTTTTTCTCTTTTATAACTTTAAGGATATCCTGCCACTCCCTTCTGGCCTTCAGAGTTTCTGCTGAAAAATCAGCTGATAACCTTATGGGGATTCCTTTGTATGTTATTTTTTATTTTTCCCTTGCTGTTTTTAATAGTTTTTCTTTGAATTTAATTTTTGTTTGTTTGATTAATATGTGTCTTAGTGTGTTTTTCCTAGGATTTATCCTGGATGGGACTCTGTGCTTCTTGGACTTGGGTGACTATTTCCTTTCCCATGTTAGGGAAGTTTTCATCTATAATCTCTTCAAATATTTTCTCATACCCTTTCTTTTTCTCTTCTTCTTCTGGGCCCCCCATAATTCGAATGTTGGTGCATTTAGTGTTTTCCCAGAGGTCTCTGAGGTTGTTTTCAATTATTTTCATTCTTCTTTCTTTATTCTGCTCCTCGGCAGTTATTTCCACCATTTTGTCTTCCAGCTCACTTATTCATTCTTCTGCCTCAGTTATTCTGTTATTGATTCCTTCTAGTGTATTTTTCATTTCAGTTGTGTTGTTCATCTCTGTTTGCTTGTTCTTTAGATCTTCTAAATCTTTGTTAAACATTTCTTGTATTTTCTCAGTCCTTGCCTCCATTCTATTTCCCAGATTCTGGATCATCTTTACTATCATTACTCTGAATTCTTTTTCAGGTAGATTGCCTATTTCCTCTTCATTTATTTGGTCTTATAAGTTTTTACCTTGCTCCTTCATCTGTGACATATTGTTTTGCAGTCTCATTTTTTTTTTTTTTTTTTAATGAGTTGGATTGTTTTCCTGTCTTACTGGTTGTTTGGCTTGAAGCTTCCAACACTGGAGTTTGTAGGCTATTGGGTAGAGCTGGGTCTTGGTGCTGAGATGAGGAACTCTGTGAGACCTCATTCTGATGCATATTCCCTGGGATCTGAGGTTCTCTGTTAATCCAGTGGTTCAGACTTGGAACTCCCACTGCAGGAGCTTCAGCCCGTCCCCAGGCTCATGAACCAAGATCCCACAAGTGGTGTGGGTTCTCAAAAACAAAGACAGAGAACAATAACAAAGTTAAAAATAAAATTAAGCTAGGAAACTAACAGATATGTTAGAAAGAATATAAAAATAAAAATATAGATGAATCAACAACTGGAAGGTACATCAGTAGCACAATTTTAAAAAGGAGGAGGGAAAAGAAAAAAAAAGGGGGGGAAAGGCCTTGGCTGTGGAGGGTGGGGCCTAAGCAAGGGCGAGGTTTAGGCTGTGGGCAGGGCCTATGCTTAGGCCCTACAGGGGTGGAAAAGGCCCTGGGGGCTGTGGAAGGTGGGGCTTAGGCTCAAGGAACAGAAGGTACCCAGGCGTGCCCCCCACCCCTGGTCTCAGAGGGCAGGGGACCTCACCTGGGAGCCCAGTAGGCTCCCTGGGCTCACGTGGGCAGGGCAAATGCCCTCCTCTCCTCTCTTGCTCCTCCGGTCTTGAAGGGCCCCTCCCGCCTGCCTCTCCTGATCTCCCCAGCCTTAGGGGCGCAGATCCTGTCTGGCCTTCACTTCTCCTCCCCCCTCAGTCTTCCTACTTCCTACCAGTTCTTTGGGGGTCCTACTGGTACTTTGGGGTTCCTCCCATCTCCTTAGGCTTCAGAGTCCCCCACCAGAAGCCAGCAGTACCCTAGTTGTGGGGAGAAGCTAACTCTGCATCTTCCCACACCACCATCTTGGACCCTTTTCAAATGTAGTTTTTAAATAAGCATTAGATATGACTAAGTTGTTCTTATTATCAAACAATTACTTAAACTTACTCA